>NW_024057912.1:0-78506 GCF_016432855.1 Salvelinus namaycush
AGTCTGTCCTATAGCAGGCCGTGATTTGAAGTGTCTGTCCTATAGCAGGCCACGTTTTGAAGTGTCTGTCCTATAGCAGGCCGTGTTTTGAAGTGTCTGTCCAATAGCAGGCCGTGTTTTGAAGTGTCTGTCCTATAGCAGGCCGTGTTTGAAGTGTCTGTCCAATAGCAGGCCGTGTTTTGAAGTGTCTGTCCTATAGCAGGCCACGTTTTGAAGTGTCTGTCCAATAGCAGGCCATGTTTTGAAGTGTCTGTCCAATAGCAGGCCGTGTTTTGAAGTGTCTGTCCTATAGCAGGCCGTGTTTTGAAGTGTCTGTCCAATAGCAGGCCGTGTTTTGAAGTGTCTGTCCTATAGCAGGCCGTGTTTTGAAGTGTCTATCCTATAGCAGGCCGTGTTTTGAAGTGTCTGTCCAATAGCAGGCCACGTTTTGAAGAGTCTGTCCTATAGCAGGCCGTGATTTGAAGTGTCTGTCCTATAGCAGGCCACGTTTTGAAGTGTCTGTCCTATAGCAGGCCGTGTTTTGAAGTGTCTGTCCAATAGCAGGCCGTGTTTTGAAGTGTCTGTCCTATAGCAGGCCACGTTTTGAAGTGTCTGTCCTATAGCAGGCCACGTTTTGAAGTGTCTGTCCTATAGCAGACCGTGTTTGAAGTGTGTCCAATAGCAGGCCGTGTTTGAAGTGTCTGTCCTATAGCAGGCCACGTTTTGAAGTGTCTGTCCTATAGCAGGCGCGTTTTGAAGTGTCTGTCCTATAGCAGGCCGTGTTTTGAAGTGTCTGTCCAATAGCAGGCCGTGTTTTGAAGTGTCTGTCCTATAGCAGGCCGTGTTTTGAAGTGTCTGTCCAATAGCAGGCCGTGTTTTGAAGTGTCTGTCCTATAGCAGGCCGTGTTTTGAAGTGTCTGTCCAATAGCAGGCCGTGTTTTGAAGTGTCTGTCCAAATAAGCAGGCCGTGTTTTGAAGTGTCTGTCCAATAGCAGGCCGTGTTTTGAAGTGTCTGTCCTATAGCAGGCCGTGTTTTGAAGTGTCTGTCCTATAGCAGGCCGTGTTTTGAAGTGTCTGTCCTATAGCAGGCCACTTTTTTATAGTGTCTGTCCTATAGCAGGCCGTGTTTTGAAGTGTCTGTCCAATAGCAGGCCGCGTTTTGAAGTGTCTGTCCTATAGCAGGCCACGTTTTGAAGTGTCTGTCCTATAGCAGGCCGTGTTTTGAAGTGTCTGTCCTATAGCAGGCCGTGTTTTGAAGTGTCTGTCCTATAGCAGGCCGTGTTTGAAGTTTATGTCCTATAGCAGGCCGTGTTTTGAAGTGTCTGTCCTATAGCAGGCCGTGTTTTGAAGTGTCTGTCCTATAGCAGGCCGTGTTTTGAAGTGTCTGTCCTATAGCAGGCCGTGTTTTGAAGTGTCTGTCCAATAGCAGGCCGTGTTTTGAAGTGTCTGTCCAATAGCAGACCGTGTTTTGAAGTGTCTGTCCAATAGCAGACCGTGTTTTGAAGTGTCTGTCCAATAGCAGACCGTGTTTTGAAGTGTCTGTCCAATAGCAGGCCGTGTTTTGAAGTGTCTGTCCAATAGCAGGCCGTGTTTTGAAGTGTCTGTCCTATAGCAGGCCGCGTTTTGAAGTGTCTGTCCTATAGCAGGCCGTGTTTTGAAGTGTCTGTCCTATAGCAGGCCGCGTTTTGAAGTGTCTGTCCTATAGCAGGCCACGTTTTGAAGTGTCTGTCCTATAGCAGGCCACGTTTTGAAGTGTCTGTCCAATAGCAGGCCACGTTTTGAAGTGTCTGTCCTATAGCAGGCCGTGTTTTGAAGTGTCTGTCCAATAGCAGGCCGTGTTTTGAAGTGTCTGTCCAATAGCAGGCCGTGTTTTGAAGTGTCTGTCCAATAGCAGGCCGTGTTTTGAAGTGTCTGTCCAATAGCAGGCCGTGTTTTGAAGTGTCTGTCCAATAGCAGGCCGTGTTTTGAAGTGTCTGTCCAATAGCAGGCCGTGTTTTGAAGTGTCTGTCCTATAGCAGGCCGTGTTTTGAAGTGTCTGTCCTATAGCAGGCCGTGTTTTTGAAGTGTCTGTCCTATAGCAGGCCGTGTTTTGAAGTGTCTGTCCTATAGCAGGCCGTGTTTTGAAGTGTCTGTCCAATAGCAGACCGTGTTTTGAAGTGTCTATCCTATAGCAGGCCGTGTTTTGAAGTGTCTGTCCTATAGCAGGCCGTGTTTTGAAGTGTCTGTCCAATAGCAGGCCGTGTTTTGAAGTGTCTGTCCAATAGCAGGCCGTGTTTTGAAGTGTCTGTCCAATAGCAGGCCGTGTTTTGAAGTGTCTGTCCTATAGCAGGCCACGTTTTGAAGTGTCTGTCCTATAGCAGGCCGTGTTTTGAAGTGTCTGTCCTATAGCAGGCCGTGTTTTGAAGTGTCTGTCCTATAGCAGGCCGTGTTTTGAAGTGTCTGTCCAATAGCAGACCGTGTTTTGAAGTGTCTGTCCTATAGCAGGCCGTGTTTTGAAGTGTCTGTCCTATAGCAGGCCACGTTTTGAAGTGTCTGTCCTATAGCAGGCCGTGTTTTGAAGTGTCTGTCCTATAGCAGGCCGTGTTTTGAAGTGTCTGTCCAATAGCAGGCCGTGTTTTGAAGTGTCTGTCCTATAGCAGGCCACGTTTTGAAGTGTCTGTCCTATAGCAGGCCGTGTTTTGAAGTGTCTGTCCTATAGCAGGCCGTGTTTTGAAGTGTCTGTCCTATAGCAGGCCGTGTTTTGAAGTGTCTGTCCAATAGCAGGCCACGTTTTGAAGAGTCTGTCCTATAGCAGGCCGTGATTTGAAGTGTCTGTCCTATAGCAGGCCACGTTTTGAAGTGTCTGTCCTATAGCAGGCCGTGTTTTGAAGTGTCTGTCCAATAGCAGGCCGTGTTTTGAAGTGTCTGTCCTATAGCAGGCCGTGTTTTGAAGTGTCTGTCCAATAGCAGGCCGTGTTTTGAAGTGTCTGTCCTATAGCAGGCCACGTTTTGAAGTGTCTGTCCAATAGCAGGCCATGTTTTGAAGTGTCTGTCCAATAGCAGGCCGTGTTTTGAAGTGTCTGTCCTATAGCAGGCCGTGTTTTGAAGTGTCTGTCCAATAGCAGGCCGTGTTTTGAAGTGTCTGTCCTATAGCAGGCCGTGTTTTGAAGTGTCTATCCTATAGCAGGCCGTGTTTTGAAGTGTCTGTCCAATAGCAGGCCACGTTTTGAAGAGTCTGTCCTATAGCAGGCCGTGATTTGAAGTGTCTGTCCTATAGCAGGCCACGTTTTGAAGTGTCTGTCCTATAGCAGGCCGTGTTTTGAAGTGTCTGTCCAATAGCAGGCCGTGTTTTGAAGTGTCTGTCCTATAGCAGGCCACGTTTTGAAGTGTCTGTCCTATAGCAGGCCACGTTTTGAAGTGTCTGTCCTATAGCAGACCGTGTTTTGAAGTGTGTCCAATAGCAGGCCGTGTTTTGAAGTGTCTGTCCTATAGCAGGCCACGTTTTGAAGTGTCTGTCCTATAGCAGGCCGCGTTTTGAAGTGTCTGTCCTATAGCAGGCCGTGTTTTGAAGTGTCTGTCCAATAGCAGGCCGTGTTTTGAAGTGTCTGTCCTATAGCAGGCCGTGTTTTGAAGTGTCTGTCCAATAGCAGGCCGTGTTTTGAAGTGTCTGTCCTATAGCAGGCCGTGTTTTGAAGTGTCTGTCCAATAGCAGGCCGTGTTTTGAAGTGTCTGTCCAATAGCAGGCCGTGTTTTGAAGTGTCTGTCCAATAGCAGGCCGTGTTTTGAAGTGTCTGTCCTATAGCAGGGCCGTGTTTTGAAGTGTCTGTCCTATAGCAGGCCGTGTTTTGAAGTGTCTGTCCTATAGCAGGCCACTTTTTTATAGTGTCTGTCCTATAGCAGGCCGTGTTTTGAAGTGTCTGTCCAATAGCAGGCCGCGTTTTGAAGTGTCTGTCCTATAGCAGGCCACGTTTTGAAGTGTCTGTCCTATAGCAGGCCGTGTTTTGAAGTGTCTGTCCTATAGCAGGCCGTGTTTTGAAGTGTCTGTCCTATAGCAGGCCGTGTTTTGAAGTTTATGTCCTATAGCAGGCCGTGTTTTGAAGTGTCTGTCCTATAGCAGGCCGTGTTTTGAAGTGTCTGTCCTATAGCAGGCCGTGTTTTGAAGTGTCTGTCCTATAGCAGGCCGTGTTTTGAAGTGTCTGTCCAATAGCAGGCCGTGTTTTGAAGTGTCTGTCCAATAGCAGACCGTGTTTTGAAGTGTCTGTCCAATAGCAGACCGTGTTTTGAAGTGTCTGTCCAATAGCAGACCGTGTTTTGAAGTGTCTGTCCAATAGCAGGCCGTGTTTTGAAGTGTCTGTCCAATAGCAGGCCGTGTTTTGAAGTGTCTGTCCTATAGCAGGCCGCGTTTTGAAGTGTCTGTCCTATAGCAGGCCGTGTTTTGAAGTGTCTGTCCTATAGCAGGCCGCGTTTTGAAGTGTCTGTCCTATAGCAGGCCACGTTTTGAAGTGTCTGTCCTATAGCAGGCCACGTTTTGAAGTGTCTGTCCAATAGCAGGCCACGTTTTGAAGTGTCTGTCCTATAGCAGGCCGTGTTTTGAAGTGTCTGTCCAATAGCAGGCCGTGTTTTGAAGTGTCTGTCCAATAGCAGGCCGTGTTTTGAAGTGTCTGTCCAATAGCAGGCCGTGTTTTGAAGTGTCTGTCCAATAGCAGGCCGTGTTTTGAAGTGTCTGTCCAATAGCAGGCCGTGTTTTGAAGTGTCTGTCCAATAGCAGGCCGTGTTTTGAAGTGTCTGTCCTATAGCAGGCCGTGTTTTGAAGTGTCTGTCCTATAGCAGGCCGTGTTTTGAAGTGTCTGTCCTATAGCAGGCCGTGTTTTGAAGTGTCTGTCCTATAGCAGGCCGTGTTTTGAAGTGTCTGTCCAATAGCAGACCGTGTTTTGAAGTGTCTGTCCTATAGCAGGCCGTGTTTTGAAGTGTCTGTCCTATAGCAGGCCGTGTTTTGAAGTGTCTGTCCAATAGCAGGCCGTGTTTTGAAGTGTCTGTCCAATAGCAGGCCGTGTTTTGAAGTGTCTGTCCAATAGCAGGCCGTGTTTTGAAGTGTCTGTCCTATAGCAGGCCACGTTTTGAAGTGTCTGTCCTATAGCAGGCCGTGTTTTGAAGTGTCTGTCCTATAGCAGGCCGTGTTTTGAAGTGTCTGTCCTATAGCAGGCCGTGTTTTGAAGTGTCTGTCCAATAGCAGACCGTGTTTTGAAGTGTCTGTCCTATAGCAGGCCGTGTTTTGAAGTGTCTGTCCTATAGCAGGCCGTGTTTTGAAGTGTCTGTCCTATAGCAGGCCGTGTTTTGAAGTTTATGTCCTATAGCAGGCCGTGTTTTGAAGTGTCTGTCCTATAGGAGGCCGTGTTTTGAAGTGTCTGTCCTATAGCAGGCCGTGTTTTGAAGTGTCTGTCCTATAGCAGGCCGTGTTTTGAAGTGTCTGTCCAATAGCAGGCCATGTTTTGAAGTGTCTGTCCAATAGCAGGCCGTGTTTTGAAGTGTCTGTCCAATAGCAGACCGTGTTTTGAAGTGTCTGTCCAATAGCAGGCCGTGTTTTGAAGTGTCTGTCCAATAGCAGACCGTGTTTTGAAGTGTCTGTCCAATAGCAGGCCGTGTTTTGAAGTGTCTGTCCAATAGCAGGCCGCGTTTTGAAGTGTCTGTCCTATAGCAGGCCGCGTTTTGAAGTGTCTGTCCTATAGCAGGCCGCGTTTTGAAGTGTCTGTCCTATAGCAGGCCGTGTTTTGAAGTGTCTGTCCTATAGCAGGCCACGTTTTGAAGTGTCTGTCCTATAGCAGGCCGTGTTTTGAAGTGTCTGTCCTATAGCAGGCCACGTTTTGAAGTGTCTGTCCTATAGCAGGCCACGTTTTGAAGTGTCTGTCCAATAGCAGGCCACGTTTTGAAGTGTCTGTCCAATAGCAGGCCGTGTTTTGAAGTGTCTGTCCAATAGCAGGCCGTGTTTTGAAGTGTCTGTCCTATAGCAGGCCGTGTTTTGAAGTGTCTGTCCTATAGCAGGCCGTGTTTTGAAGTGTCTGTCCTATAGCAGGCCGTGTTTTGAAGTTTATGTCCTATAGCAGGCCATGTTTTGAAGTGTCTGTCCTATAGCAGGCCGTGTTTTGAAGTGTCTGTCCTATAGCAGGCCGTGTTTTGAAGTGTCTGTCCTATAGCAGGCCGTGTTTTGAAGTGTCTGTCCAATAGCAGGCCGTGTTTTGAAGTGTCTGTCCAATAGCAGACCGTGTTTTGAAGTGTCTGTCCAATAGCAGACCGTGTTTTGAAGTGTCTGTCCAATAGCAGGCCGTGTTTTGAAGTGTCTGTCCTATAGCAGGCCGCGTTTTGAAGTGTCTGTCCTATAGCAGGCCGTGTTTTGAAGTGTCTGTCCTATAGCAGGCCGTGTTTTGAAGTGTCTGTCCTATAGCAGGCCACGTTTTGAAGTGTCTGTCCTATAGCAGGCCGTGTTTTGAAGTGTCTGTCCTATAGCAGGCCACGTTTTGAAGTGTCTGTCCTATAGCAGGCCGTGTTTTGAAGTGTCTGTCCTATAGCAGGCCACGTTTTGAAGTGTCTGTCCTATAGCAGGCCGTGTTTTGAAGTGTCTGTCCTATAGCAGGCCACGTTTTGAAGTGTCTGTCCAATAGCAGGCCGTGTTTTGAAGTGTCTGTCCAATAGCAGGCCGTGTTTTGAAGTGTCTGTCCAATAGCAGGCCGTGTTTTGAAGTGTCTGTCCAATAGCAGGCCGTGTTTTGAAGTGTCTGTCCTATAGCAGGCCGTGTTTTGAAGTGTCTGTCCAATAGCAGGCCGTGTTTTGAAGTGTCTGTCCAATAGCAGGCCGTGTTTTGAAGTGTCTGTCCTATAGCAGGCCGTGTTTTGAAGTGTCTGTCCTATAGCAGGACGTGTTTTGAAGTGTCTGTCCTATAGCAGGCCACGTTTTGAAGTGTCTGTCCTATAGCAGGCCGTGTTTTGAAGTGTCTGTCCTATAGCAGGCCGTGTTTTGAAGTGTCTGTCCAATAGCAGGCCGTGTTTTGAAGTGTCTGTCCTATAGCAGGCCACGTTTTGAAGTGTCTGTCCTATAGCAGGCCGTGTTTTGAAGTGTCTGTCCTATAGCAGGCCGTGTTTTGAAGTGTCTGTCCTATAGCAGGCCGTGTTTTGAAGTGTCTGTCCAATAGCAGGCCGTGTTTTGAAGTGTCTGTCCAATAGCAGGCCGTGTTTTGAAGTGTCTGTCCAATAGCAGGCCGTGTTTTGAAGTGTCTGTCCAATAGCAGGCCGTGTTTTGAAGTGTCTGTCCAATAGCAGGCCGTGTTTTGAAGTGTCTGTCCTATAGCAGGCCGCGTTTTGAAGTGTCTGTCCTATAGCAGGCCGTGTTTTGAAGTGTCTGTCCTATAGCAGGCCACGTTTTGAAGTGTCTGTCCTATAGCAGGCCGTGTTTTGAAGTGTCTGTCCAATAGCAGACCGTGTTTTGAAGTGTCTGTCCTATAGCAGGCCGTGTTTTGAAGTGTCTGTCCTATAGCAGGCCGTGTTTTGAAGTGTCTGTCCTATAGCAGGCCGTGTTTTGAAGTTTCTGTCCTATAGCAGGCCGTGTTTTGAAGTGTCTGTCCTATAGCAGGCCGTGTTTTGAAGTGTCTGTCCTATAGCAGGCCGTGTTTTGAAGTGTCTGTCCAATAGCAGGCCGTGTTTAAGTGTCTGTCCAATAGCAGGCCGCGTTTTGAAGTGTCTGTCCTATAGCAGGCCACTTTTTGAAGTGTCTGCCCTATAGCAGGCCGTGTTTTGAAGTGTCTGTCCAATAGCAGGCCGTGTTTTGAAGTGTCTGTCCTATAGCAGGCCGTGTTTTGAAGTGTCTCCAATAGCAGGCCGTGTTTTGAAGTGTCTGTCCAATAGCAGGCCGTGTTTTGAAGTGTCTGTCCAATAGCAGACCGTGTTTTGAAGTGTCTGTCCTATAGCAGGCCGTGTTTTGAAGTGTCTGTCCTATAGCAGGCCGTGTTTTGAAGTGTCTGTCCTATAGCAGGCCGTGTTTTGAAGTTTCTGTCCTATAGCAGGCCGTGTTTTGAAGTGTCTGTCCTATAGCAGGCCGTGTTTTGAAGTGTCTGTCCTATAGCAGGCCGTGTTTTGAAGTGTCTGTCCAATAGCAGGCCGTGTTTAAGTGTCTGTCCAATAGCAGGCCGCGTTTTGAAGTGTCTGTCCTATAGCAGGCCACTTTTTGAAGTGTCTGCCCTATAGCAGGCCGTGTTTTGAAGTGTCTGTCCAATAGCAGGCCGTGTTTTGAAGTGTCTGTCCTATAGCAGGCCGTGTTTTGAAGTGTCTCCAATAGCAGGCCGTGTTTTGAAGTGTCTGTCCAATAGCAGGCCGTGTTTTGAAGTGTCTGTCCTATAGCAGGCCGTGTTTTGAAGTGTCTGTCCTATAGCAGGCCGTGTTTTGAAGTGTCTGTCCTATAGCAGGCCGTGTTTTGAAGTTTCTGTCCTATAGCAGGCCGTGTTTTGAAGTGTCTGTCCTATAGCAGGCCGTGTTTTGAAGTGTCTGTCCAATAGCAGGCCGTGTTTTGAAGTGTCTGTCCTATAGCAGGCCGTGTTTTGAAGTGTCTGTCCAATAGCAGGCCGTGTTTTGAAGTGTCTGTCCTATAGCAGGCCGTGTTTTGAAGTGTCTGTCCTATAGCAGGCCACGTTTTGAAGTGTCTGTCCAATAGCAGGCCGCGTTTTGAAGTGTCTGTCCTATAGCAGGCCGTGTTTTGAAGTGTCTTTCCAATAGCAGGCCGTGTTTTGAAGTGTCTGTCCAATAGCAGGCCGTGTTTTGAAGTGTCTGTCCTAAGGCAGGTTGCGTTTTTAAGTGTCTGTCCTATAGCAGGCCGTGTTTTGAAGTGTCTGTCCAATAGCAGGCCGTGTTTTGAAGTGTCTGTCCTAAGGCAGGCCGTGTTTTGAAGTGTCTGTCCTATAGCAGGCCGTGTTTTGAAGTGTCTGTCCTATAGCAGGCCGCGTTTTGAAGTGTCTGTCCTATAGCAGGCCGTGTTTTGAAGTGTCTGTCCTATAGCAGGCCGTGTTTTGAAGTGTCTGTCCTATAGCAGGCCGTGTTTTGAAGTGTCTGTCCTATAGCAGGCCGTGTTTTGAAGTGTCTGTCCTATAGCAGGCCGTGTTTTGAAGTGTCTGTCCTATAGCAGGCCGTGTTTTGAAGTCTGTCCAATAGCGGCCTTTTTCCAAACTGGGTCCTGGGGATCCCAAGGGGTGAACAGGTTGTTTGTCCTCGCGCTACACAGCTGACTTAAAATAATCAATTCATCATCAAGCTTTGATTATTTGAATCAGCTGTGGTTTGTTTAGTTCTCGGGCAAAAACCAAAATGTTCATCCAGTCCCACTCATGCTTAGGTTTTTCTAAGTGTACTGATATATAAAAGTAGGACATGTGACATCACGGCCACTTTTAGGGGGAAAAAAAACGTTTATATGCAGAGTTGTGCCTATTGTTCACACACGTGCCCTCTTATTGGCTAGAATGGTCCCACCTGACCTTGCCTCCTCCCAACTGCCTTCCATGTTTTAAGACATGTTATTTTCGTTGTTAGAGCTGTGACACACTGGTCTGGACAGGAAGCCTTTTGTAAAAAGGCAGCATTTGCTCAGAAATGGAGTCGACACATTGATTGGTTCACTCAACAACAACAACAAAAAGGACTTTGTGTTAGTCAGACTAACTCCTAGGTCCCACTCACCCATGCTGGCACTCCTAGGTCCCACTCACCCATGCTGGCACTCCTAGGTCCCACTCACCCATGCTGGCACTCCTAGGTCCCACTCACCCATGCTGGCACTCCTAGGTCCCACTCACCCATGCTGGCACTCCTAGGTCCCACTCACCCATGCTGGCACTCCTAGGTCCCACTCACCCATGCTGGCACTCCTAGGTCCCACTCACCCATGCTGGCACTCCTAGGTCCCACTCACCCATGCTGGCACTCCTAGGTCCCACTCACCCATGCTGGCACTCCTAGGTCCCACTCACCCATGCTGGCACTCCTAGGTCCCACTCACCCATGCTGGCACTCCTAGGTCCCACTCACCCATGCTGGCACTCCTAGGTCCCACTCACCCATGCTGGCACTCCTAGGTCCCACTCACCCATGCTGGCACTCCTAGGTCCCACTCACCCATGCTGGCACTCCTAGGTCCCACTCACCCATGCTGGCACTCCTAGGTCCCACTCACCCATGCTGGCACTCCTAGGTCCCACTCACCCATGCTGGCACGTTAAAACAGGGAGCATGAATAAAGCATTATAATGGCAGAGGTTTTCAACCACACCACCTCTAACTAATTGGATCTGACAGAATACTGTAACGACCTTGGGTTTATAAGCGCGGAAATCGACTCTGCTTTTGCGTCACAGCCGATAGCGCGCCGGACTTCGGGCTAGAAGGTCGAGGGTTCGAGACCCGCTCCCTGCCTGTTTCATTACAATAGGAATGTTCTAAATTACAAGCCAGTGGCTCGCCGGATGATCAAACGAGGAAAGAACACACCGTGTTGAAATGTACAGAACCTGGTATTGCCAGGCAGTCAGCCAGCCAAGTACTAACCAAGCCCAACCCTGCTTAGCAGCCGAGGTCGGGCGTATTCAGGCTAGTATGGCCGTAAGCAAAGAAGTAACTCTTGCTACACGATAAAAAGTCGATGAGCCTCTGGAATAGACCTCTTCCAGTTCCTCTTTATTTAACTTGGCAAGACAGTTAAGAACAAATTGTTATTTACAATGACGGCCTACCAAAAGGTTAAAAGGCCTCCTGCGGGGACGGGTGCTGGGATAAATAAAAATATAGGACAAAACACACATCACGACAAGAGAGACAACACTACATAAAGAGAGACCTACTAAAACAACAACATAGCATGGCAGAAACACATGACAGCACAACATGGCAGCAGCACAACATGGCAGCAGCACAACATGGTAGAAGCACAACATGGTAGCAGCACAACATGGTAGCAGCACAACATGGTAGAAGCACAACATGGTAGAAGCACAACATGGTAGCAGCACAACATGGTAGAAGCACAACATGGTAGCAGCACAACATGGTAGAGGCACAACATGGTAGAAGCACAACATGGTAGAAGCACAACATGGTAGCAGCACAACATGGTAGCAGCACAACATGGTAGAAGCACAACATGGTAGAAGCACAACATGGTAGAAGCACAACATGGTAGCAGCACAACATGGTAGCAGCACAACATGGTAGAAGCACAACATGGTAGAAGCACAACATGGTAGCAGCACAACATGGTAGCAGCACAACATGGTAGAAGCACAACATGGTAGCAGAACAACATGGTAGCAGCACAACATGGCAGCAGCACAACATGGTAGAAGCACAACATGGTAGCAGCACAACATGGTAGAGGCACAACATGGTAGCGGCACAACATGGTAGAGGCACAACATGGTAGCAGCACAACATGGCAGCGGCACAACATGGTAGCGGCACAACATGGTAGAGGCACAACATGGTAGCGGCACAACATGGTAGAGGCACAACATGGTAGAGGCACAACATGGTAGCGGCACAACATGGTAGAGGCACAACATGGCAGCGGCACAACATGGTAGCGGCACAACATGGTAGAGGCACAACATGGTAGCGGCACAACATGGTAGAGGCACAACATGGTAGAGGCACAACATGGCAGCGGCACAACATGGTAGAGGCACAACATGGTAGAAGCACAACATGGTAGCAGCACAACATGGTAGAGGCACAACATGGCAGCAGCACAACATGGTAGAGGCACAACATGGTAGAAGCACAACATGGTAGCGGCACAACATGGTAGAGGCACAACATGGCAGCAGCACAACATGGTAGAGGCACAACATGGTAGCGGCACAACATGGTAGAGGCACAACATGGTAGAGGCACAACATGGTAGCAGCACAACATGGTAGAAGCACAACATGGCAGCAGCACAACATGGTAGAAGCACAACATGGCAGCAGCACAACATGGTAGAAGCACAACATGGTAGAGGCACAACATGGTAGAAGCACAACATGGTAGCAGCACAACATGGTAGAAGCACAACATGGTAGAGGCACAACATGGTAGAAGCACAACATGGTAGCAGCACAACATGGTAGAAGCACAACATGGTAGCAGCACAAAACAGGGTGCAAACATTGGGCACAGACAACAGCACAAAGGACAAGAAGTTAGAGACGACAAAACATCACGCAAATTGAAATGTCTTTCAGTATTGGCTTTACAGAAATATCTAAATAGAGATTGACAGATTCTAGTGTAAAAAAAAAAAAAAAGCCTATTGAATAATGACTTCAGACAAATACATCAGATAACATGGACTGTCACCCATACAGGTAAAGTTAACAGTACATGACTTACACACATTTCAGAGTTCATACTGTATATTGTTATTGTGTATATATTTCCAATCAACCATTTTCTTTTTAAACAACTTTATTACTTAGCTATTTGTGGATATTTTTGTTTAGGAGAGGATGCAAGTAAACATTCCACTGTACCGTTTACACCCTGTATCCTGTGCACGTGACGAATAAACTTTGATGTGATGATCAACTCACCATTCATATCAGCTGTCGTAGTCAATATATGTCTGCAGTTTTCGGGTTTGGCTATTTGTTTCAAGTGTATTAGTCTATAAATAAATCTCTTTGCCCGAAATTCGTCATCTCTCTCATGTCTTATTTGACTAGTAGTTGTTCTGAAATGTTTATATCTTGCCTACATTTTACTCCCTCCTCTATGTTTAATATAACACACATACATTAATTATTCATTTCGGTTGCCTATCCTGACGTGAGGTTTGTTCTAAAGAAAGTATTTGACTCTGATATGTGCCACAGAGAGTATTTGATTCTGATATGTGCCACAGAGAGTATTTGATTCTGATATGTGCCACAGAAAGTATTTGATTCTGATATGTGCCACAGAGAGTATTTGATTCTGATATGTGCCACAGAAAGTATTTGATTCTGATATGTGCCACAGAAAGTATTTGATTCTGATATGTGCCACAGAAAGTATTTGATTCTGATATGTGCCACAGAGAGTATTTGATTCTGATATGTGCCACAGAAAGTATTTGATTCTGATATGTGCCACAGAGAGTATTTGATTCTGATATGTGCCACAGAGAGTATTTGATTCTGATATGTGCCACAGAGAGTATTTGATTCTGATATGTGCCACAGAAAGTATTTGACTCTAGCCACAAAATGAAGTAAATTAGAAGTGGGGGGAGAATTTCGGCAGGCAAGAAAATTACCTTGCCGAAATACTTGGAACCATTTCTTGGAACCATTTCCTTGTTTGACCGCTAGGTGTTATGGGTATTATGACTCATACTGTGGTACTCTATTGTAGGCTGTGTGTAGCAGTTAGTGGTTATGATATGAAGTTTTGGCTTGGAAAGTTTTTTTCGCCTGGTCACAGACAGCTGATGTGTTGTGCACTGAAGTCCACAAGCGAAATGCCAGAAGGAATTAGCGTAAATGCCAGAAGGAATTATCCAACGATCAAAGGGATCGTGCTGTTTTTATGTGACAGTTTTGAAAGTGATCAGGGGTGTATTCATTCTGCCAATTCGGTTGAAAACTGTTTCTTAAAACGAAAACAAACGGAACCAAGCGGGGTTAAACATATCTGAATTTGTCCAATGGAAACTCTCATTTGCAAATGTTGGACTAATGATTACACTCTAGATCAGCTAGATGCAGGCAAGATTGAACAAGGTGGTATTGAATGTGTCAATGTCTGTCACCTTGATTACTCAAAAGTCTCTCAACCTGTGCACCTACGTTGTAAACTGTCATTCATAGGCTAGGTTGTAGCAACCTCATGATGGGTATAGTGAACATTTTACTATGATGTAGTAGCCTAAACCTAACTTTCAGAATGAATCAAACCAGTGTAGTTTTAATTCATCAATATACAGTATTTTGTGTGTAAATAGCATTTTATGTGCATGATATGAAGTTTGTTGTAGAGACTGAGTAAGCCTAATTGTAAAAGTATGCCTCAACAGTGTCATGTTTGCAAAAGTTTATTGTGCTGAGCACACATTTAGGCAGCCAGGACCACAGGCCGGGACCACTCTGTAGGCCGCACTGTCGGTCTAGCTCTCACTGCAGTCCAGTGCCATGGACATCGTTGAAGCTGCTGTTGGAAACAAAGAGGGATAATTAGTATTGTCCTTTATTCAGCTGCTGTTGGAAACAAAGAGGGATGATTAGTATTGACCTTTATTCAGCTGCTGTTGGAAACAAAGAGGGATGATTAGTATTGTCCTTTATTCAGCTGCTGTTGGAAACAGAGGGATGATTAGTATTGACCTTTATTCAGCTGCTGGTGGAAACAAAGAGGGATGATTAGTATTGTCCTTTATTCAGCTGCTGTTGGAAACAAAGAGGGATGATTAGTATTGTCCTTTATTCAGCTGCTGGTGGAAACAAAGAGGGATGATTAGTATTGTCCTTTATTCAGCTGCTGTTGGAAACAAAGAGGGATGATTAGTATTGTCCTTTATTCAGCTGCTGTTGGAAACAAAGAGGGATGATTAGTATTGACCTTTATTCAGCTGCTGTTGGAAACAAAGAGGGGATGATTAGTATTGTCCTTTATTCAGCTGCTGTTGGAAACAAAGAGGGATGATTAGTATTGTCTTATGACAGTAATTATTTATTGTTGTTGCATAATTTCCATTAGGGCACCCAACTCCAGGTAGTACTGTTCCAGTCTGTTTTCTTCCGTTTGATGCCTAATGAACATGACCCGGACAAGACTGAATACCGGTCTAAGTAGACCATGTGTACTGGTGATAAATGTCAATACTTGTCTGTCATTTAAATAAAATGAAAACACTAACCTTTTCCTGTTTCTGTTTTTCACTTAGTAAGACTGTGAGGGAGTTGCTGACTTTTTTCAAGTCCTCCACCTCCACTGTAACATAAGAGGTGCACAGTTAAAACATTATTTCATATAATACAGGGACATAACAGGCCCCACTGACCGTTGAGATGCATGAACAATAACATTGGTTACTTTTCAAACGGTATATTATTAAATCAATATTTACGTGAGACAGAGGTCTCGAAACAAGGACTCTAGGAAGCCGGGAATCGTGTATGGAACTCTCAAATGGGGATATCTTGTCTTTTAACAACTTTTCAAACGCTGTAACTCATCTTTAGAAGACGGGCTTATAGCATCAATTCCTTTGACGTTGTTGACGACACCTGATTTGAGAAGGAAAAATGATTTGAGCACCATGATATTGTAGCGACCCGCACAGACAGCTGTGTGTTATGTGTTAGGCTAGTAGGTGGTTGTGTTGTACTGACCAGTACCCAGTGTTCGCGGGGTCCGACATGTCAATCAACCTGCTATCTGCCAATCACGGGAATGCCTGGAATGTTCTGATGCCGGGCATCGTGGTGGTTGGCGGAGTGGCGTGGAGGGGGGTTGGGCAGGGGGGTGGAGCATTGGAAGTTAAGACCAGGTTTAACCTTTGTTCTCCCTCTTACGTCTGGGCTTCACAAGAGAAGGTCACGGTTGGCTTGTGGGTTATCTTTCATTTATTTGGCGTGGGCTACGGCCAAACAGTAGCCTGTGTAAAGTTGGGTTAATAAACCGTCAATTCGTAAACTCAAACCTCTGTCTGGACAATTGTTCCTTTATGATCTAGTCAGGTCATTACATTGGTGTCAGAAGTAAAAACGTTGATAAAAGTTAGCCAGCTAGCTAGCTGACTTCTGTGGCTAGCTACTAGCGGGCATGAGCGCTTCGTCGACTGTGCTTCGCGCCGATTCTGGTGGGCGGACCGAAGGTGTGACGTCGACGCGGCGGGACGAGGAATCTGGGGCTCAGGATGTAAACAAACATGGCGGCGCCCAGTTCCCGGCTGCGTCCGTGTCTGTTAAGACCCCGAAGTATTCCGGTAAGGCGGATTGGGAAGCTTTTCATGCTCAGTTTGAACTGTTAGTTCATTTTAGGGGGTGGTCGAATGAAGATAGGGCACTGCAGTTGGCTTTATGCCTCACGGATGATGCTCTGGCCTGTTTGATATTGATTAGCCCCGAGTACAGACGTGATTATGGTGCTTGAGTGGGAGCACTGAGGAGGCGCTATGGACAGTGTGTACAGCCCGGGCTACTGCGCTCCGAACTGAGTAATAGACGCAGGCAGCCTGGAGAGCCTCTACGGGTGCTACCTAATGACATTGAGAGCCTCTCTCCGCGGGCATATGCTCACATGCCCCCCTCCGTGCAGAGCGAGCTAGCACGGGACCAGTTCATACAGGCGCTCTCTCCTACGGAGCTGCGCATACAGACCCAGCTGGCTCATCCTGAGTCATTGCAGATAGCCTTGGAGATGGCTTTGGAGAGGGAGCTGGTGTGGGCTGGGGCTTTGGTGGGGGTGCAGGGAGACAGACCCTCTGTGCGAGCTGGGGGGGCAGAGCAGCCCGGAGCTGGAAAAGCCTGCATGGGTGGCTGAAATGACAGAACTCATTCGTGCTGTGTCGCTACAGGCGGCGCGAAACACACGCCCTGGTCCCAGGGTCTGCTGGGGTTGTGGCCAGCCAGGCCATCTGCGCCGGGATTGCCCCATGTCCCTCAGAGCTCAGGGAATGGCTCGGGGTCCGCATAGACCGGGTAGTGTGGACCCCTGGTTTTCTATCCCAACCACCATCTTCTTCAGGAGGAGCCCACCGGCACAGACGGGAAGGCTCCACTTCCCCCAGAAGCAGACGAGGGCAAGCAGATGGCGCCTGTTGTTGTGGTGGGCCGGACCTGTGTTGGGGACTTTTGTCATGTCCCTGTCACTGTGGAGGGGGTACCCTGTTCTGCCCTGGTGGACACTGGGTCCACAGTAACCCTGGTGAGGCCAGATATTGTGCCAGGTTGGACTCAGAGCAGCTGGTGAATGCAGGTGTGAGGCAGAAGAGGAACTATGACGTGCACACCCGGGGAAGGCACTTTGTGGCTGGGGAGCTGGTCTGGGTCTACAGCCCCCTAAGGAAAAAAGGCAGATGCCCCAAGTTGGACAGTCACTGGGTGGGACCCTGCAGCGTCCTGGAGAGGGTAGGGGAGGTTGTTTACCGGGTGCAGCTTCTTCCCAGGGGGAGAAAGGTGGCACTGCACCGGGACAGGTTAGCCCCATACAGATGGGCCTCTTCTCCCCAAACCCCAGGGACCCCCACAATTCCCCTTTCTGGCAATGACATTCTCCAGACAGCCCACTCCCCCCGTCTCTCTCCCTGTGTCACCGTATTACCCGTTCCCGCTTCCTTGTCCCCCATATCCTTCATCCCCTGGTTCCCAGAGGTGCACTCTGTGACCATCACGGCCACGCAGGCAAAGGAGACCTCCGGGTCGCTTCAGAGACTTTGTTTGTTCCCTCGGGGACGAGGGACTTTGTGGTGGGGGGGGGCTGTGTAGCGACCCGCACAGACAGCTGTGTGTTATGTGTTAGGCTAGTAGGTGGTTGTGTTGTACTGACCAGTACCCAGTGTTCGAGGGGTCCGACATGCCAATCAACCTGCTATCTGCCAATCACGGGAATGCCTGGAATGTTCTGATGCCGGGCATCCTGGCGGTTGGCGGAGTGGCGTGGAGGGGGGTTGGGCAGGGGGGTGGAGCATTGGAAGTTAAGACCAGGTTTAACCTTTGTTCTCCCTCTTACGTCTGGGCTTCACAAGAGAAGGTCACGGTTGGCTTGTGGGTTATCTTTCATTTATTTGGCGTGGGCTTCGGCTAAACAGTAGCCTGTGTAAAGTTGGGTTAATAAACCGTCAATTCGTAAACTCAAACCTCTGTCTGGACAATTGTTCCTTTATGATCTAGTCAGGTCATTACAATATGAAGCTTTCCACAGGTAACTGGTGTTAACAATGTCTAAAACTCTTGATTCTTAAACCAGACATTTTGCAATATAAATCTCAGATTCTCTGTAAAGCTTTCTATTTATCTGTAATACGTGTAGACTGTCAGCCTTAAATATTTATCATTCAACATACACTACACGACCAAAAGTATGTGGACACCTGCTCGTTGAACATCTCATTCCAAAATCATGGGCATTAATATGGAGTTGGTCCCCCCTTTGCTGCTATAACAGCCTCCACTCTTCTGGGAAGGCATTAATATGGAGTTGGTCCCCCCTTTGCTGCTATAACAGCATCCACTTTTCTGGGAAGGCATTAATATGGAGTTGGTCCCCCCTTTGCTGCTATAACAGCCTCCACTCTTCTGGGAAGGCATTAATATGGAGTTGGTCCCCCCTTTGCTGCTATAACAGCATCCACTTTTCTGGGAAGGCATTAATATGGAGTTGGTCCCCCCTTTGCTGCTATAACAGCCTCCACTCTTCTGGGAAGGCTTTCCACTAGATGTTGGAACATTGCTGCGGGGGACTTGCTTCCATTCAGCCGCAAGAGCATTAGTGAGGTCGGGCACTGATGTTGGGCGATTAGTAGTGTGTCTAATGCAGTGGGCATCATTGACCCCGGTCATGGACCCCCTTCTTCTACGCTGCTGCTACTCTTCTGTTTCTGATTTATGCATAGTCACTTTAACTCTACCTACATGTACATATTACCTCAACTAACCGGTGCCCCCGCACATTGACTCTGTGCCGGTACCCCCTGTATATAGCCTCACTATTGTTATTTTACTGCTGCTGTTTAATTAGGCTAGGTTGTAGCAACCTCATGATGGGTATAGTGAACATTTTACTATGATGTAGTAGCCTAAACCTAACTTTCAGAATGAATCAAACCAGTGTAGTTTTAATTCATCAATATACAGTATTTTGTGTGTAAATAGCATTTTATGTGCATGATATGAATGAAGTTTGTTGTAGTGACTGAGTAAGCCTAATTCTAAAAGTATGCCTCAACAGTGTCATGTTTGCAAAAGTTTATTGTGCTGAGCACACATTTAGGCAGCCAGGACCACAGGCCGGGACCACTCCGTAGGCCACACTGTCGGTCTAGCTCTCACTGCAGTCCAGTGCCATGGACATCGTTGAAGTTTGGCCTCTAATAATTTAGGAGGGCAACTTTATAAAGGCCTCCTCACAATGGCCTTATCATACAAGGCTCTATAGACAGATTTAAAAATACATAGGCTATTTTTGCGTTGATGATGTATGTATTGAAGTCAAGTGGTTCAACATTCAAGTGTATTTTATTGACAACATAGAACAGCTTGCACAAGGCGACGGTCGGTGGAAGTCTGGCGCCACCAAGTGGACAATTATTTGAGTTCCCTTGTGGCATCAACGCTTCCCGAGATATTTTATAAAAGATCAAATGTTATGTCCGTTTTATTATCTACAAATTATTTATTCAACCCCTATTTGATAGAATAATATTCCAATTTAGCTGTAAATCTGGTTTTAACTCAATAAGGATTTGTCTAGTTTCCGATTGGAGGGCAGATGACCGCGTGACTTTGTATCCTACCAATGTGTTACTTTGTATCAGTGAAAAGTGTCTTTTCCCGACGTTGATCAAATCCCGATCTATGCCACCATTTTTTAACAGCATCATAATCTTTGATATTTGATGTAAAGTTTACAGAGCTCATTTTGCTGTAAGCGTTTCCGGATTTGACGTGTCTGAGAACGGCACCTTCCTCCCGAAAGCATTGCGGTATCGCTTCTCGGCCTTTTGGCTAAGATCAAGTGTAGTATCTGTTCTTATCAGTTTAATATCTGATACGTCCCCTATCTGGGGACCATATATTAAATTGATTTTTGGAATAGGGAGATGGAATAGGGGCTTGCTCCGTCCACTCCACGCATCGACCTGGTATTGCAGTACCTCCAGGAACGGTGCACCCCCTGTCGTTGTAAAGAAAAAGCAGACGAAGCCAACCGGATGGTTCGTTTATTATAGTCATGATGGATATTGGGTTTAATTAAGCAAGTCTATGTCACTAGATAGTGGTCAGTCACCCATTTAATCAAAACAAATGTAAATAGTTTTTGATGCTTTAATGCCGTTTTTATGTGTATAAAATGATGTACAAAAATATATATGAGCTGTTTTCAAAGGAAATGCAACAATAAAACTTTTCCAAAAGAAAATATATGTTCTCTGGGAGACCCGCCAGGGACCTGTGGAAGAAAACAGGCCCTGATCTCATGTCTGCCAGCAGGGGAAGACCTAACGCCCCAGCTCGTGCTGTTATGGGGTGGGCCGAAGGCCTCCACCAAGCTCTGGCCCACCCTCACGTGTCTGAAGGACGCACTGTGGTCCTCCCGCAACCTGCTGGTAGCGAAACGAGTAGAGACCACCCTCCAGGCAGTGGCCATGGTAGTCACGGATGCTCTGGGGCGATACAGAAGAAATGGGGCCTCGACCCCAGGCGAAGGGTCCCCCACAACACCCAAGGTCCCGGCGGGCCATTTTTATAAACTATCTCTGGAAGCACTGCTGCCACAAGGGAACTAAAATAATTGTCCACTTGGTGGCGCCAGACTTCCACCGACCGTCGTCTTGTGCAAGCTGTTCTATGTGGTCAATCAAAACGCATTTGAACGTTAAACCACTTTTTAAAATGTTTAACTAGGCAAGTCAGTTAAGAACAAATTCTTATTTACAATGACCCACCCACCTAGGAACAGTGGGTTCAGGCGCAGAACGACAGATGTTTTACCTTGTCAGCTTGAGGATTCGATCTTGCAACCTTTACAGTTACTAGTCCAAAGCTCTAACCACTAGGTTACACCTGGCTTCAATACATACACCATCAACGCAAAAATAGCCGATGTATTTTTAAATCCGTCTGTAGAGCCTTGTATGATAAGGCCACTGGGAGGAAAAATTCCCTATGAGAAAAATGAATGGTGGAAAAACAATTGGAAACATTTCCTTGTTTATGGGTATTATGACTCCAGTGTGTGTTCGCTGCATGGACAGTGCCATTGAGGACTTAAGGCATTTTTAAAACATTTGTCAACTGGGTACAAGGATGGGCAAGAATGACAAAATACCATAAACATCAATGTATCAAAATAAACAGTTTTTATTAAAATACAGAAATATATGTGCAAGTAGCTTGAACAGCAACAACATTCTCAGTTACAGAAACCTTTAACTTGCTATGACAGTGATACACTACATGACCAAAAGTATGTGGACACCTGCTCGTTAAACATCTCAATCCAAAATCATAGGCATTAATATGGAGTTGGTCCCTCCTTTGCTGCTATAACAGCCTACACTCTTCTGGGAAGGCTTTCCACTAGATGGTGGAACATTGCTGTGGGGGACTTGCTTCCATTCAGCCACAAGAGTATTAGTGAGGTCTTTTTTTTGTTCGTTTTTCTTGCTTTAAATATGAAAAGTTGTGTTTTTTTTGTCCCACCACTCCCAGGAGATGTTCAGGGCCAGAGGCTGACATGTGAAGATCTGGGCTGGCTTCTATTCACTCCTGTCAGGGGGACAGTCCAGCACCCAGTATCATCTCCCAAACCCAGTACTCAGTATAGAACTCTGCCAGGAGAACCAGAAGTAGTGTTTATTCTTAGCCTGGGTACCAGTCAGTTTGTGCTAATATTCCACTCCTTGTTCTCAGTGTCATAAGCAAAACATATGACAAAAGGAGATTCTCATTTCATACAAGCGCATTTGTTTCCACGTTTCCTCTCCTTGCACTCCGCTCCTCCGTTACCTTTGACATTTTTCAAAAGCAGGCAAGGACGGAGGACACAAGTAGTCGAGGGAAAAAACAAATTGAGATCCTCCTCACAGAGTACACAAAGTGGAAGGTTAGCACAAAACTGGTCTGGGGTTTCCTGCTAATATGTTCTGTGGAATTTGGCCAGTTCAGTAGATACATAATGAACAGCTAGAGGCATGGTACTGTACTGCTGCTCCTGCTAGACTGTTTATTGAATCCTACTCAACTGTTGTGGGTGAAAGTTCATTCAGTCAGTGTGCACATGCCAACGGCCAATCACTGTATTGAGGATCTGTATTGACAATCAATGACACAGCACATGTCCTGGTATGTGCTATGGCCCTGGGGGTTTCCATGAAAAACACACACAGTATGGACACGATCCTATCGGTTTCTGTTAACGTCATGATTTTACAATACATAGATAATGTACGTCATACATTAGAATGACATCAGTTGTAATACCCACTCTATGGTATGGATATCTAGGAGATCAACGTGGTTTTAGGGTTGAAAGGATCTGGCCAGGGGTCTCCCCAAATAAAAACATGCAAGACGGGCCAAAACTCAGATTTGTGTTCTTTCGGCCTACATCATTTCACCTACAACATTTTCAACTCAATTTTTGACATTTCAGTGCATGTTTTATATCTAGAAACTTTTCTCTTTTTTTACCATGAAGAATACAAAATAAAAAAGAAAGTACATTTTTCTGGCATTATTTATTGTGTTGTTGTTCTTCTAATCCAAACCATGCCACAGGAGAACAGACACAATGAAATGACAATGAATGAAAGATTTAGGATGCGTTTGTAAATTCACTCTGGAGTGACAGAGAGCGCCAGAGTGCCGCTCTGGGCGTTCGTAAATTGAGAGCGTTTCGCTCACGGAGCGTTCAGAGCGCACATCTGGCCGAGGAGTAGCGTTGATCCGAGCGTTCTGGCCTCACAACGGCAGTCAAGCACACAAGCTAACCAGCTAAAATTAGCTAGCTACTTCCAGACACAAATGAGAGAACACCTCACTCTGACCATTTTACTCGCCCTAGCAGAGCTGGTAAGGCTTTTTTTCACGTTATCCAGAGCGTTGGTGACTAACTGTGCTGCTGGCAACAATTTATTTAAGCTTTTTGGCTGACGTTTACTGACACTGGCCATTCTGCAGTTATTCTGCGCTCTGACACTCAGACGGGAGTGCTCTGAAATCGGAGTAGATCGCCAGAGCGAATTTACGAACTCACAGTTAGTCCATCACAATTAATTGTTTTTAACATTTTCATGATGGTGGAGAAAAAAAAAGTTGTACAAATATTTAAAATGAATCCCATTTCAATTAGCATAGATAAGAACATAAATAACTCAGAAAGGTTGGTAACACTTTATTTGAAGGGTACCTAAATAAAAAGGACTTTATAATATTCATAAACCATATACATAACATTCATAAGCAGTGTGTAAGTATTTAATATGAATGTGTGCTTATGAATGTGCAATTTATGATTGATGAATGTTATGTAATTCTTATATAAGTACCCTTCAAATCAAGTGTTACTGAGAAGGGGAGGTTTTATCACATACACTACATGGCCAAAAGTATGTGGACACCTGCTCGTTGAACATGTCATTCCAAAATCATGGGCATTAATATGGAACTGGGCCCTCCTTTGCTGCTATAACAGCCTCCACTCTTCTGGGAAGGCATTAATATGGAGTTGGTCCCCCCTTTGCTGCTATAACAGCCTCCACTCTTCTGGGAAGACTTTCCACTAGATGTTGGAACATTGCTGCGGGGACTTCTATTCTATTCAGCCACAAGAGCATTAGTGAGGTCGGGCACTGATGTTGGGCGATTAGGCCCCGCAGTCAGCGTTCATCCCAAAATATGTTAGATGGGGTTGAGGTCAGGGCTCTGTGCAGGCCAGTTAAGTTGTTCCACACCGATCTTGACAATTATTTCAGTATGAACCTCGCATTGCTGAAACAGGAAAGGGCCTTCCCCAAACAGTTGCCACAAAGTTGGAAGCACAGAATCGTCTAGAATGTCATTGTATGCTGTAGCGTTAAGATTTCCCTTCACTGGAACTAAGGGGCCTAGCCTGAACCATGAAAAACAGACCATTGTTCCTCCTCCACCAAACTTTACAGTTGGCAGTACGCATTGGGGCAGGTAGCGTTCTCCTGGCAGCCGGCAAACCCATATTCATCCGTCGGACTGCCAGATGGTGAAGTGTGATTCATCACTCCAGAGAACGTGTTTCCACCATTCCAGAGTCCAATGGTGGTGAGCTTTACACCACTCCAGCCGACGCTTGGCATTGCATATGGTGATCATAGGCTTGTGTGTGGCTGCTCAGCCACGGAAACCCATTTCATGAAGTTGCCAACGAACAGTTATTGTGCTGACGTTGCTTCCAACGGCAGTTTGGAACTTGGTAGTGAGTGTTACAACAGAGGAGAGACGATTTTAACACCATACACACTTCAGCACTCGGCGGTCCCGTTCTGTGAGCGTGTGGCCTACCACTTCACGGCTGAGCCATTGTTGCTCCTAAACGTGTCCACCTCACAATAACAGCACTTACAAGCAGGGCAGAAATTTGACGAACTGACTTGCTGGAAAGGTGGCATCCTGTGACGGTGCCACGTTGAAAGTCACTGAGCTCTTCAGTAAGGCCATTCTACAGCCAATGTTTGTGGCTGAAATAGCCAAATCCACACATTTGAAGGGGGGAGGGTCCACATACTGTTGTATATATAGTGTATGAACATCTCTGAACAGTTTCTCTGGATTTACAAAACAAAAAAGTAAAGTAACAGACGTATCAAAATTAAAATTTTTATCTTCAAATAAAAAACTCTAAATTCTCCCAAGTACTGTACAAGTTTACAAGGAAATAAGTCTGGGTTAGTGAGTGTACTGTGAGAGTACTGTGAGTGTACTAGCCAGTAGTATGGTTTTTAAAACAACTTCATTTTCTACAGAAAAACTCCATGATGAGTTTAGCAACCATTTATTCAGCAATGTGAAATACAGGATTCAAAATGTGAGAAAGTCCCCTACAGAGCCCATGACTATTTTCACACAACCGAGCTGAACCGAGCCAAAGCAAGATATGGCCTGGTTACATATCCACCATTGTTGCTGGAACCGTGCTGGAAAGGACAATGTGAAAATAACAGATCTGACCCAGAACTGTACGGTTGGAGTCAGCACGATAGTGTGAAAATAACAGATCTGACCCAGAACGGTACGGTTGGAGTCAGCACGATAGTGTGAAAATAACAGATCTGACCCAGAACTGTACGGTTGGAGTCAGTACGATAGTGTGAAAATAACAGATCTGACCCAGAACTGTACGGTTGGAGTCAGCACGATAGTGTGAAAATAACAGATCTGACCCAGAACTGTACGGTTGGAGTCAGCACGATAGTGTGAAAATAACAGATCTGACCCAGAACGGTACGGTTGGAGTCAGCACGATAGTGTGAAAATAACAGATCTGACCCAGAACTGTATGGTTGGAGTCAGCACGATAGTGTGAAAATAACAGTTCTGACCCAGAACTGTACGGTTGGAGTCAGCACGATAGAACTGTTATTTTCACACTGACCCAGAACTGTACGGTTGGAGTCAGCACGACAGTGTGAAAATAACAGTTCTGACCCAGAACTGTACGGTTGGAGTCAGCACGATAGAACTGTTATTTTCACACTGACCCAGAACTGTACGGTTGGAGTCAGCACGATAGAACTGTTATTTTCACACTGACCCAGAACTGTACGGTTGGAGTCAGCACAATAGTGTGAAAAGGGTACGAAAAAAAATATTAACTTAATGTTAAGTTATAATGGTAGAATACACAAGGTCCAATTTCTAAATTTGGTTTTGTATCAGCAGTTTCTCTCTTGTTATGTCAGTCACTCAATTAGCCCATGTTAGAAATAAAAAATAAAACATTTTGATTGGTAAGGTAGTCTAGCCATGGTCAAATTACCGATCGGGTGTGGTCGCGACCCCATTGATTTTGTTAGTCACTCTCACTCAGATATCATATTTAAAACGGCAAACATTTCTCTCCACCCTACGGCAAAATGAGCAGAATTGTGGGAAATAGCAATGGTGTGGGTGTGGGTACACAGACCAGAGAGCCACTGCTGCCCCTCATGATGAGTTTAGATTGTGTGGCTCCCACCCCACATCAAAGTTGCCCATCCCTGATCTAGGCTGTTTTAAAATCAACCTAATCCACTGCCTTTGTAGTATTAAGGGGAAGGAGTAAACACCTTAAGTCAAACAGTCCCACTACCAGTCTCCTACTCTCCTCTTTCTTTCGACGTTGCACGCATCAACCAATGGTTACGTACCACATCATTGACTGTGTCGTCAGGCACCAGTTGCTATAACATATGATGCAGTTAGCTCGTACTTAAAATAGCTATCCAGGCTTTGTAAGATCTGGCATGCGTCTGCAAAGTCTGAGCAGAGGTACACGACCAACTTCTATGGTCAGTCAGAGTCAAATTACTGTTTGGCATGACAATTACACCACAGGAGTTGCCCAGACAGCCTGGTCCCAGAACGGTTTGTGCTCTGAGTCTTCCATTCGTCCATTCAAACTAGTGCATCGTTTTTAGAGACCTTCCTACTGGCTTTTCCTATATAAAAGTAAAGATAAAAGTATAAGACTCATTCATAAAGTATGGCACAATAACACTCATGTTAACTAATGTAAAGGGTCACAGAGACACTCATCTCTGTAGGGGACACAGTCTTTTAACAGAACAGGGTCATGTTCATTAGGGAACACAGCAAAAAATAATAATATTTAAAAACCATTTTTGCAACGCCAAATGAAGAAAAAAAAAAACGCATTTCTTATTGGAAAAGCCCAGGTAAGTCCTTCCCCGTTGCATTCTGTTCTCTTCCGTTTGGTGCCCAAATCAACACAACCCAATCATCCACACACATTTTTACAGGGCAGGTGATCAACACATGGGCTAAATGACCCTTTATGACCAACTAGCTCTAAAAACAAAGTGTTAGGTCATAGTGGACAATTAGAATGTGCAATCGTCTTGGAATAACTGCGGTTTGTTCCGGTGGTTAAAAGACCTAGCTAAATCAACCCCCAGCTATCATAGGAACATGATCAGTTATGATTAATTGTGTAACAGACAAAATATTACAGACCTTACAGCCTAGTACAGTCAATCAACAATGGTCACATTTACATTTTAAAATAACATGACTGCATGGCCACATCGTACATTGTCAGACTTTTGATCTGAAAATTAACTGTCTTTTTTTCCTTTTCCATATTGGAATTGATTTTCGATTTATTTTCAGGTAAAACCTAGAAATGTGTCGTTAATACCCTCTCTGTACTAAAGTAAGTGTACATACGAAATGGCACCCTAACACCTACAGTTGAAGTCGGAAGTTTACATACACCTTAGCCAAATACATTTAAACTCAGTTTTTCCACAATTCCTGACATTTAATCCTAGTAAAAATTCCCTGTCTTAGGTCAGTTAGGATCATCACTTTATTTTTAGAATGTGAAATGTCAGAATAATAGCAGATTTATTTCAGCATCACATTCCCAGTGGGTCAGAAGTTTACATACACTCAATTAGTATTTGGTTGCATTGCCTTTAAATTGTTTAACTTGGGTCAAATGTTTCAGGTAGACTTCCACAAGCTTCCCACAATAAGTTTTTGGCCCATTCCTCCTGACAGAGCTGGTGTAACTGAGTCAGGTTTGCTCGCTTTTTCAGTTCTGCACACAAAATGTCTATAGGATTGAGGTCAGGGCTTTGTGATGGCCACCAATACCTTGACTTCGTTGTCCTTAAGCCATTTTGCCACAACTTTGGAAGTATGCCTGGGGTCATTGTCCATTTGGAAGACCCATTTGCGACCAAGCATTAACTTCCTGACTGATGTCTTGAGATGTTGCTTCAATATATCCACATAATTTTCCTGCCTCATGATGCCATCTATTTTTTTTAAATGTACCAGTCCCTCTTGCAGCAAAGCACCCCCACAACATGATGCTGCCACCCCGTGCTTCACGGTTGGGATGGTGTTCTTCAGCTTGTAAGCCTCTCCCTTTTTCCTGCAAACATAACGATGGTCATTATGGCCAAACAGTTCTATTTTTGTTTCATCAGACCAGAGGACATTTCTCCAAAAAGTACAATCTTTGTCCCCATGTGCAGTTGCAAACCGTAGTCTGGCTTTTTTATGGCGGTTTTGGAGCAGTGGCTTCTTCCTTTGCTGAGCGGCCTTTCAGGTTAAGTCAATATAGGACTTGTTTTACTGTGGATATAGATACTTTTGTACCTGTTTCCTCAAGCATCTTCACAAAGTCCTTTGCTGTTGTTCTGGGATTGATTTGAACTTTTCGCACCAAAGTACGTTCATCTCTAGGAGACAGAACGCGTCTCCTTCCTGAGCGGTATAACGGCTGTGTGGTCCCATGGTGTTTATACTTGCGTACTATTGTTTGTACAGATGAACTTGGTACCTTCAGGCATTTGGAAATTGCTCCCAAGGATGAACCAGAATTGTGGAGGTCTACAATTTTTTTTCTGAGGTCTTGGCTGATTTCTTTTGATTTTCCCATGATGTCAAGCAAAGAGGCACTGAGTTTGAAGGTAGGCCTTGAAATACATCCACAGGTACACCTCCAATTAACTCAAATTATGTCAATTAGCCTATCAGAAGCTTCTAAAGCCATGACATCATTTTCTGGAATTTTCCAAGCTCTTTAAAAAGGCACAGTCAACTTAGTGTATGTAAACGTCTGACCCACTGGAATTGTTATACAGTGAATTATAAGTGAAATAATCTGTCTGTAAACAATTGTTGGAAAAATTACTTGTGTCATGCACAAAGTAGATGTCCTAACCGACTTGCCAAAACTATAGTTTGTTAACACGAAATTTGTGGAGTGGTTGAAAAACAAGTTTTAATGAGTGTATGTAAACTTCCGACTTCAACTAGATATAGTGCACTAGTTTGGACCAGGGATAAATAGGGAATAGGGTGCTATTTTTGATGCACACTATGCCAAGCTTAGCTTAGCCTTCAGTGACCTGACAGGCAGAATCAGATTTTAATTAGTGGTTATTTGTTCTATTCATTCTACTGCATCAAAACGTATATAAAATTTTTAAAAACTGGGACAAAACAAAAATGTGTGTAAAAACTAAGTGGACTTCCCTTTCCTTTCTATCACGTTGCGACCAGAACAAGTTGTTACGTCATGACCAGAACAAGTTGTTACGTCACGACCAGAACAAGTTGTTACGTCACGTCGCGACCAGAACAAGTTGTTACGTCACGACCAGAACAAGTTGTTACGTCGCGACTAGAACAAGTTGTTACGTCACGACCAGAACAAGTTGTTACGTCACGACCAGAACAAGTTGTTACGTCGCGACTAGAACAAGTTGTCACGTCACGTCACGACTAGAACAAGTTGTTACGTCACGACCAGAACAAGTTGTTACGTTGCGACCAGAACAAGTTGTTACGTCACGACCAGAACAAGTTGTTACGTCACGTCCAGAACAAGTTGTTACGTCACGTTGCGACCAGAACAAGTTGTTACGTCACGTCCAGAACAAGTTGTTACGTCACGACCAGAACAAGTTGTTACGTCACGTCCAGAACAAGTTGTTACGTCACGTCACGACCAGAACAAGTTGTTACGTCGCGACCAGAACAAGTTGTTACGTCACGACCAGAACAAGTTGTTACGTCGCGACCAGAACAAGTTGTTACGTCACGACCAGAACAAGTTGTTACGTCACGACCAGAACAAGTTGTTACGTCACGACCAGAACAAGTTGTTACGTCACGTCACGACCAGAACAAGTTGTTACGTCACGTCCAGAACAAGTTGTTACGTCACGACCAGAACAAGTTGTTACGTCACGACCAGAACAAGTTGTTACGTCACGTCCAGAACAAGTTGTTACGTCACGTCACGACCAGAACAAGTTGTTACGTCGCGACCAGAACAAGTTGTTACGTCGCGACCAGAACAAGTTGTTACGTCACGTCCAGAACAAGTTGTTACGTCACGTCCAGAACAAGTTGTTACGTCACGTCGCGACCAGAACAAGTTGTTACGTCACGACCAGAACAAGTTGTTACGTCACGACCAGAACAAGTTGTTACGTCACGTCCAGAACAAGTTGTTACGTCACGTCACGACAAGTTGTTACGTCGCGACCAGAACAAGTTGTTACGTCGCGACCAGAACAAGTTGTTACGTCGCGACCAGAACAAGTTGTTACGTCACGACCAGAACAAGTTGTTACGTCACGACCAGAACAAGTTGTTACGTCACGACCAGAACAAGTTGTTACGTCACGTCCAGAACAAGTTGTTACGTCACGTCGCGACCAGAACAAGTTGTTACGTCACGACCAGAACAAGTTGTTACGTCGCGACCAGAACAAGTTGTTACGTCGCGACCAGAACAAGTTGTTACGTCGCGACCAGAACAAGTTGTTACGTCACGACCAGAACAAGTTGTTACGTCACGTCGCGACCAGAACAAGTTGTTACGTCACGTAGCGACCAGAACAAGTTGTTACGTCACGTCGCGACCAGAACAAGTTGTTACGTCACGTAGCGACCAGAACAAGTTGTTACGTCACGACCAGAACAAGTTGTTACGTCACGTCCAGAACAAGTTGTTACGTCGCGACCAGAACAAGTTGTTACGTCACGACCAGAACAAGTTGTTACGTCACGACCAGAACAAGTTGTTACGTCGCGACCAGAACAAGTTGTTACGTCACGTAGCGACCAGAACAAGTTGTTACGTCACGACCAGAACAAGTTGTTACGTCACGACCAGAACAAGTTGTTACGTCGCGACCAGAGCAAGTTGTTACGTCACGTCGCGACCAGAACAAGTTGTTACGTCACGTCGCGACCAGAACAAGTTGTTACGTTATGACCAGAACAAGTTGTTACGTCACGACCAGAACAAGTTGTTACGTCACGTCGCGACCAGAACAAGTTGTTACGTCACGTCGCGACCAGAACAAGTTGTTACGTCACGTCCAGAACAAGTTGTTACGTCGCGACCAGAACAAGTTGTTACGTCACGTCCAGAACAAGTTGTTACGTCACGACCAGAACAAGTTGTTACGTCGCGACCAGAACAAGTTGTTACGTCACGACCAGAACAAGTTGTTACGTCACGTCCAGAACAAGTTGTTACGTCACGACCAGAACAAGTTGTTACGTCGCGACCAGAACAAGTTGTTACGTCACGTCCAGAACAAGTTGTTACGTCACGACCAGAACAAGTTGTTACGTCACGTAGCGACCAGAACAAGTTGTTACGTCACGTTGCGACCAGAACAAGTTGTTACGTCGCGACCAGAACAAGTTGTTACGTCGCGACCAGAACAAGTTGTTACGTCACGTCGCGACCAGAACAAGTTGTTACGTCGCGACCAGAACAAGTTGTTACGTCACGTCGCGACCAGAACAAGTTGTTACGTCACGTTGCGACCAGAACAAGTTGTTACGTCGCGACCAGAACAAGTTGTTACGTCACGACCAGAACAAGTTGTTACGTCACGACCAGAACAAGTTGTTACGTCACGTCGCGACCAGAACAAGTTGTTACGTCACGACCAGAACAAGTTGTTACGTCACGACCAGAACAAGTTGTTACGTCACGTCGCGACCAGAACAAGTTGTTACGTCACGTCGCGACCAGAACAAGTTGTTACGTCACGTCGCGACCAGAACAAGTTGTTACGTCACGACCAGAACAAGTTGTTACGTCGCGACCAGAACAAGTTGTTACGTCGCGACCAGAACAAGTTGTTACGTCACATTGCGACCAGAACAAGTTGTTACGTCACGTCGCGACCAGAACAAGTTGTTACGTCACGTTGCGACCAGAACAAGTTGTTACGTCACGTTGCGTCCAGAACAAGTTGTTACGTCACGTCGCGACCAGAACAAGTTGTTACGTCACGTTGCGACCAGAACAAGTTGTTACGTCGCGACCAGAACAAGTTGTTACGTCACATTGCGACCAGAACAAGTTGTTACGTCACGTCGCGACCAGAACAAGTTGTTACGTCACGTCCAGAACAAGTTGTTACGTCACGTCGCGACCAGAACAAGTTGTTACGTCACGACCAGAACAAGTTGTTACGTCACGTCGCGACCAGAACAAGTTGTTACGTCGCGACCAGAACAAGTTGTTACGTCACGTCGCGACCAGAACAAGTTGTTACGTCACGACCAGAACAAGTTGTTACGTCACGACCAGAACAAGTTGTTACGTCACGTCCAGAACAAGTTGTTACGTCACGTCGCGACCAGAACAAGTTGTTACGTCACGTCGCGACCAGAACAAGTTGTTACGTCACGTCGCGACCAGAACAAGTTGTTACGTCACGTCGCGACCAGAACAAGTTGTTACGTCACGTCCAGAACAAGTTGTCACGTCGCGACCAGAACAAGTTGTTACGTCACGACCAGAACAAGTTGTTACGTCACGTCCAGAACAAGTTGTTACATCACGTCGTGATGATCACGTCGTGATGATCACGTCACGACCAGAACAAGTTGTTACGTCGCGACCAGAAAAAGTTGTTACGTCGCGACCAGAACAAGTTGTTACGTCACGTCACGACCAGAACAAGTTGTTACGTCGCGACCAGAACAAGTTGTTACGTCGCGACCAGAACAAGTTGTTACGTCACGTCCAGAACAAGTTGTTACGTCGCGACCAGAACAAGTTGTTACGTCACGTCGCGACCAGAACAAGTTGTTACGTCGCGACCAGAACAAGTTGTCGCGACCAGAACAAGTTGTTACGTCACGTTGCGACTAGAACAAGTTGTTACGTCGCGACCAGAACAAGTTGTTACGTCACGTCGCGACCAGAACAAGTTGTTACGTCGCGACCAGAACAAGTTGTTACATCATGACCAGAACAAGTTGTCACGTCGCGACCAGAACAAGTTGTTACGTCACGTCGCGACTAGAACAAGTTGTTACGTCACTTCGCGACCAGAACAAGTTGTTACGTCACGTCCAGAACAAGTTGTTACGTCACGTCGCGACCAGAACAAGTTGTTACGTCACGTCGCGACCAGAACAAGTTGTTACGTCATGACCAGAACAAGTTGTTACGTCACGTCCAGAACAAGTTGTTACGTCATGACCAGAACAAGTTGTTACGTCATGACCAGAACAAGTTGTTACGTCACGTCGCGACCAGAACAAGTTGTTACGTCATGACCAGAACAAGTTGTTACGTCACGACCAGAACAAGTTGTTACGTCACGTTGCGTCCAGAACAAGTTGTTACGTCGCGTCCAGAACAAGTTGTTACGTCACGACCAGAACAAGTTGTTACGTCACGTCGCGACCAGAACAAGTTGTTACGTCACGACCAGAACAAGTTGTTACGTCGCGTCCAGAACAAGTTGTTACGTCACGACCAGAACAAGTTGTTAGCAAAAATACCAGATGAAGAGATGAGGGAGCTCTTGAACGTCACAAAAGGTCAAAGGTGAGAAGTAGTGAGATATGGTGGTGACCTTATGTTCTACCTCTGGAACCTCTTGAAACTAAACACTATGAGAATTCCATCCATAGGATTCCATGATTGCAGCAAAATGAGAACTTGATTGCTGAAATGCTGTCAAAATTCCCAACTTCAGTGTCCAGTCCACAGAACTTACCCATATACTCTTTCAGATACCTTCTTTTGTGTTACTGTCCTGAGAGTACAGTACTAACCAAAAAACAATAAAGAATCATATGTACATTTACAGTAGAAGAAATAGTCGTGTTTTTTCACTCATGTTATACTGAAATCTTTACAGACAGACAGTCAGTCAGAGACAGTCAGTCAGACAGACAGGTCAGACAGACAGACAGTCAGTCAGTCAGACAGACAGGTCAGAGAGTCTGCACGGAGAAACGAAGAGAAGAGCCTTGTGTCTTTTTGCTGTTGAGTTTGAAACATTGTGTCGTAATCACAAGTCCAGCAAATCTCTTTAATTTCTGGCTAAGATGGCTGACAAAACATTTCAACCAACCAGGAGCCTTGGAACATATGTGTGTTCTCACTCAGGAGGGACTTTGCAAATGGAAAGAAGAAAAAACACGTGACTAAATCTACATGTGATGGAACCATTCCTCCACTCCTTGGAACTCCATAAAAATAAAAAATGAAAAAGAATGCAATGGCTGATGGTCACTTCCACTCCACAGAATGACAAAATGGAGGAAGGTCAACTAAAATGGCGGATTTCAGTCTCACAGCGAGAGCCCCAGAAAACAGCTGGATGAAGACTGAAGAGGTCAGAGGTCTTCAGCTCCAGTGGTGGTCGTTGGAGGGGGTCTTTATTTGAAGAGGTCAGAGGTCTTCAGCTCCAGTGGTGGTCGTTGGACGGGGTCTTTATTTGAAGAGGTCAGAGGTGGTCGTTGGAGGGGGTCTTTATTTGAAGAGGTCAGAGGTGCTGCAGCTCCAGTGGTGGTCGTTGGAAGAGGTCTTTATTTGAGCTCTCTCAACTCCGTCCTGTTTGTCTGTTTGTAGATGGAGGGTCTGACGTATGGGGATGGTAAACAACCAGTTTAGGCCGTTCTTTGGGCGGAGTGAAGCACGTGTTGTATCCCACTGTTAGGTGTAAACCGGTGGGATTTGAATCCGGGTCTCCCACGTGGCAACACAATGCCGTAACCATTAGATAAAGAGGACATCCTAAAAAAGTGTGTAAAAACTAAAAAAGTGTTGTTCCCTTTTCTTTCCCTTTCCCAATTCCATCTATCCTAAATCATAAAACATCTAAGACAATCCTCTAGGTTTAATGGTTAAGATGTGGGATTTTCACCCTGGAGACATGGGTTCAAATACCAACAAATGGGTTCAAATCTCAATCCCAGCAGTGACATAGATAGGCACAAGGAGGAGCCAAGGCAAGGCAAGGAGCAGTCGATGACGGGAGCAGCGTTCCCACCCCGAACCCCAGTGTCTCAGCAGCTCAGCGTCTCATCTGGCCCATCTGGTAGTTTTCTCTGGGCTGGCCCTGGCTGCGGTGGTGCCTCTGGGGCTGGGGCTGGCGGGAGGGCTGCTGCCGCTGGCCCCCAGAGACAGGGTGGTGCTGGCCGTGACTGACATCTCCGTGGTGGGACTGGGACTGGTGCACCTGGGCCTCCCTGGCGTGCTGCTGGGCTCTCCTCCTCTTCAACGTGCCTGGGGTAAGAGGGAGAGAGAGAGGTTAGTCTAGCACAGTGGGCGACAACCAGTCGATCGCGATTCATCAAACATTTCTGTAAAAACCCAACGATAAAGCATTTGCATTCAAATGTTTTATATTATTTTCGCTCTGTTGGCGGTAAGTGTACTTGACACTTTGAAGGCAAAGTGTTCCCATTTTGAACCAGTACATGTGTCTGAAGGTAGAACTCTGCCTACCCGGCAGGCCCAGAGAGCAACTCAAGTGCACCTATAGGCCTACTGCTGAGCAATCAGAAATCTCGGATCACCTTGTCTGCACAGTTTCCTGAATCCAGACACTGTAAAAAAGTACACAGCAAAGTTGATACTGTGAGATTAAAACGTTTCAGACCATGACTAGAGAGAGACTCAACGAATAAAGCAAAGAGCTGCTGTTTTTTATGAGTAAATTCATGTTTAAGTTGCTATTCAGCACTGTCAACACCTTGTTCAACACTTTTATAAGTCATAAAATGCACATTTTCCCTACTTCCACTCAAGCTACAACTTGCACTGCAGCAGCACGAGTATAGCAACGTGTTTCGATAAGCTTTGTTGTCGATAAGCTCGTGTTGTTGTGCTGAACTAAAATATAAATGCAACATGTAAAAAGTGTTGGTCCCGCATTTCATGAGCTGAAATAGAAGATCCCTGAAATGTTCCATACGCACAAAAAGCTTATTTCTCTCAAATTTTGTGCACAAATTTGTTTACATCCCTGTTAGTGAGCATTTCTCCTTTGCCAAGATAATCCATCCACCTGACAGGTGTGGCATATCAAGAAGCTGATTAAACAGCATGATCATTACACAGGTGCACCTTGTGCTGGGGACAATAAAATGCCACTAAAATGTGCAGTTTTATCACAACACAATGCCACAGATGTCTCAAGTTGAGGGAGCGTGCAACTGGAATGCTAACTACAGGAATGTCCACCAGAGCTGTTGCTAGAGAATGTAATGTTCATTTCTCTATCATAAGCCACCTCCAACGTCGTTTTAGAGAATTTGGCAGTACGTCCAACCACGCTCACAACCGCAGACCACGTGTTACCACGCCAGCCCAGGACCTCCACATCCAGCTTCTTCACCTGCAGGATCATCTGAGACCAGCCACCTGGACATCTGATGAAAGTGTGGATTTGCACAACTGAAGAATTTCTGCACAAACTGTCAGAAACCGTCTCAGGGAAGCTCATCTGTGGGCTCGTTGTCCTCACCAGGGTCTTGACCTGACTGCAGTTCGGCGTCGTAACAGACTTCAGTGGGCAAATGCTCACCTTCGATGGCCACCGGCATGCTGGAGAAGTGTGCCTGGTTTTGACTGGTTTTCTGATCCACGCCCCTACCCTTTTTGTTTAAGGTATCTGTGACCAACTGTATTCCCAGTCATCTGAAATCCATAGATTAGGGCCTAATGAATTTATGTCAATTTACTGATTTCCTTCTATGAACTGTAACTCAGTAAAATCGTTGACATCGTTGCATTTATATTTTTGTTCAGCGAATTATTGGCGTCTTCCGGCTTGACTTTTTTTAATATCGAGGAATATTTCACTTTCTCTGGTCACAGGAGTAACATCATTAATGCAGTTCGACTTGATTTGCGTCATCAGCTGGAAGACTGTGTACCCTTTTCTCAGCGGGGAGAGCGGCGGGGACGGTGAGTCAAGTGAGAGACAGCCTCACCGCTGCTCCCTCCTCTGACTGACCATCAGATGCAGACCATCAGTCCAGTAAATAAATAAATTACGTTATCACTTAGCTGTGCCTCACAAGTAATATAACAAACGATCTATTACCAGTGTGATCATATACCTTACAGGTCTTAGAAGAAAGAGAAAAAAAACACTGGCAGAGCAATTCAAGCAAAGACAATATGCAGTAATGACAACATCGGTATCGGCCCGATGTCTAGTTTAATGCCCCGATTTGTAAAACCGACGTCAAAGCTGACGTGCATACCTATATAACGTAGGTAGATGACGTAATGACGCCACGTAAAATGTAGCGCTACACGTGCAACACAGCATTCCTAACCTAGCCCACAATGTCTGCTGTGTGGATCGAGCTGTCAACATGTCCAGCAGTCATTTGAAAGAGTAGCAAAAATTTCAGCGAGGCAACTCAAAAGGCGAAATCCATTAAAGCCAAGATAATGGAATTCATTGCCCTTTTCCAATCAACCGTTCTCTGTCGTGGGTGATGTTGGCTTTCGCAGACTGGTCGAGCACTGTTTTTCAGATGTTTCCCTACCGGAGTAACACAGTAATAGCGTCACTGCTATTAGCTTCACGACATACATACTATGGAACGCCGTTTGGGTCTTTGCATGTCAAAAAACATTGCTAGAGGGGTGTGGAGACTCACCTGGTAGTGGTTTGAGGTTGCTAGAGGGGGTGTGGAGACTCACCTGGTAGTGGTTTGGGGTTGCTAGAGGGGGTGTGGAGACTCACCTGGTAGTGGTTTGGGGTTGCTAGAGGGGGTGTGGAGACTCACCTGGTAGTGGTTTGGGGTTGCTAGAGGGCGTGTGGAGACTCACCTGGTAGTGGTTTGGGGTTGCTAGAGGGGGTGCCGAGACTCACCTGGTAGTGGTTTGGGGTTGCTAGAGGGGGTGTGGAGACTCACCTGGAAGTGGTTTGGGGTTGCTAGAGAGCGTGTGGAGACTCACCTGGTAGTGGTTTGGGGTTGCTAGAGGGGGTGCCGAGACTCACCTGGAAGTGGTTTGGGGTTGCTAGAGGGGGTGCCGAGACTCACCTGGTAGTGGTTTGGGGTTGCTAGAGGGGGTGTGGAGACTCACCTGGTAGTGGTTTGGGGTTGCTAGAGGGCGTGTGGAGACTCACCTGGTAGTGGTTTGGGGTTGCTAGAGGGGGTGCCGAGACTCACCTGGTAGTGGTTTGGGGTTGCTAGAGGGGTTGTGGAGACTCACCTGGAAGTGGTTTGGGGTTGCTAGAGAGCGTGTGGAGACTCACCTGGTAGTGGTTTGGGGTTGCTAGAGGGGGTGCCGAGACTCACCTGGAAGTGGTTTGGGGTTGCTAGAGGGGGTGCCGAGACTCACCTGGTAGTGGTTTGGGGTTGCTAGAGGGGGTGTGGAGACTCACCTGGAAGTGGTTTGGGGTTGCTAGAGGGTGTGCCGAGACTCACCTGGTAGTGGTTTGGGGTTGCTAGAGGGCGTGTGGAGACTCACCTGGTAGTGGTTTGCGGTTGCTAGAGGGGGTGCCGAGACTCACCTGGTAGTGGTTTGGGGTTGCTAGAGGGCGTGTGGAGACTCACCTGGTAGTGGTTTAGGGTTGCTAGAGGGGGTGTGGAGACTCACCTGGTAGTGGTTTGGGGTTGCTAGAGGGGGTGTGGAGACTCACCTGGAAGTGGTTTGGGTTTGCTAGAGGGTGTGCCGAGACTCACCTGGTAGTGGTTTGGGGTTGCTAGAGGGGGTGCCGAGACTCACCTGGAAGTGGTTTGGGGTTGCTAGAGGGGGTGCCGAGACTCACCTGGTAGTGGTTTGGGGTTGCTAGAGGGCGTGTGGAGACTCACCTGGTAGTGGTTTGGGGTTGCTAGAGGGCGTGTGGAGACTCACCTGGTAGTGGTTTGGGGTTGCTAGAGGGGGTGCCGAGACTCACCTGGTAGTGGTTTGGGGTTGCTAGAGGGCGTGTGGAGACTCACCTGGTAGTGGTTTGGGGTTGCTAGAGGGGGTGTGGAGACTCACCTGGTAGTGGTTTGGGGTTGCTAGAGGGGGTGTGGAGACTCACCTGGTAGTGGTTTGGGGTTGCTAGAGGGTGTGTGGAGACTCACCTGGTAGTGGTTTGGGGTTGCTAGAGGGGGTGTGGAGACTCACCTGGTAGTGGTTTGGGGTTGCTAGAGGGGGTGTGGAGACTCACCTGGTAGTGGTTTGGGGTTGCTAGAGGGCGTGTGGAGACTCACCTGGTAGTGGTTTGGGGTTGCTAGAGGGCGTGTGGAGACTCACCTGGTAGTGGTTTGGGGTTGCCGAGACTCACCTGGTAGTGGTTTGGGGTTGCTAGAGGGCGTGTGGAGACTCACCTGGTAGTGGTTTGGGGTTGCTAGAGGGGGTGTGGAGACTCACCTGGTAGTGGTTTGGGGTTGCCGAGACTCACCTGGTAGTGGTTTGGGGTTGCTAGAGGGGGTGCTGAGACTCACCTGGTAGTGGTTTGGGGTTGCTAGAGGGGGTGTGGAGACTCACCTGGTAGTGGTTTGAGGTTGCTAGAGGGGGTGCCGAGACTCACCTGGTAGTGGTTTGGGGTTGCTAGAGGGCGTGTGGAGACTCACCTGGTAGTGGTTTGGGGTTGCTAGAGGGGGTGGGGAGACTCACCTGGTAGTGGTTTGGGGTTGCCAGAGGGCGTGTGGAGACTCACCTGGTAGTGGTTTGGGGTTGCTAGAGGGGGTGGGGAGACTCACCTGGTAGTGGTTTGGGGTTGCTAGAGGGCGTGTGGAGACTCACCTGGTAGTGGTTTGGGGTTGCTAGAGGGGGTGCCGAGACTCACCTGGTAGTGGTTTGGGGTTGCTAGAGGGGGTGCTGAGACTCACCTGGTAGTGGTTTGGGGTTGCTAGAGGGGGTGGGGAGACTCACCTGGTAGTGGTTTGGGGTTGCTAGAGGGGGTGCTGAGACTCACCTGGTAGTGGTTTGGGGTTGCTAGAGGGGGTGCTGAGACTCACCTGGTAGTGGTTTGGGGTTGCTAGAGGGGGTGGGGAGACTCACCTGGTAGTGGTTTGGGGTGGCTAGAGGGCGTGTGGAGACTCACCTGGTAGTGGTTTGGGTGGGGGCAGTTTGGGGTTGCTGGAGGGAGTGTGGACACTACAGATCTTAATGAAGCCAGCCATCAGCATGATCAGAGCGATGCCCATCAACAGCACTGCCCACCAGTGAGCCTGGAACCAGAAGAAAAACACAAAGAAATGGAGATATATTTTTCATAAACACACAACTTCTAACAACATCTGTCCACTAGAGTCCATAATGAAAATACAATTGTTTTTGTGTTATCCTCCATGGTATTCTTTATGCATGCGTCTGACTGGTCGGTTGGACGTACTGCCAAATTCTCTAAAACGACGTTGTGGCTTATGGTAGAGAAATGAACATTAAATTCTCTAGCTTATGGTAGAGAAATGAACATTAAATTCTCTAGCAACAGCTCTGGTGGACATTCCTGCAGTCAGCATGCCAATTGCACGCTCCCTCAAAACTTGAGACAAAACTGTACATTAGCATTTTATTTTCCCCAGCACAAGGTGCACCTGTGTAATGATCATGCTGTTTAATCAGCTTCTTGATATGCCACACCTGTCAGGTGGATGGATTATCTTGGCAAAGGAGAAATGCTCACTAACAGGGATGTAAACAAATTTGTGCACAAAATTTGAGAGAAATACGCTTTTTGTGCGTATGGAACATTTCAGGGATCTTCTATTTCAGCTCATGAAATGCGGGACCAACACTTTTTACATGTTGCGTTTATATTTTAGTTCAGCACAACAACACGAGCTTATCGACAACAAAGCTTATCGAAACACGTTGCTATACTCGTGCTGCTGCAGTGCAAGTTGTTGCTGGAGTGGAAGTAGGGAAAAATGTGCATTTTATGGCTTAAAAAAGTGTTGAACAAGGTGTTGACAGTAGGCAGAATTCTACCTTCAGACACATGAACTAGTTCAACATGGGAACACTTTGCCTTCCTGTCCTCCATGGTTTTCTTTATGCGTCTGACTGACTTTTTTCTCTCTTCAAAATCAGTGAAATACATAGTAAGTCAGAATTACAGTCATGGGAATATAGTGACCTTTTCTGGTCAGCTGACAGAATCAGTCAGTCAGTCAGTAAGCTACGTACCACTATCCACTCAGTCGGTAAGCTACGTACCACTATCCACTCAGTCGGTAAGCTACGTACCACTATCCACTCAGTCGGTAAGCTACGTATCACTATCCACTCAGTCGGTAAACTACGTACCACTATCCACTCAGTCGGTAAGCTACGTACCACTATCCACTCAGTCGGTAAGCTACGTACCACTATCCACTCAGTCAGTAAGCTACGTACCACTATCCACTCAGTCAGTAAGCTACGTACCACTATCCACTCAGTCGGTAAGCTACGTACCACTATCCACTCAGTCGGTAAGCTACGTACCACTATCCACTCAGTCAGTAAGTTACGTACCACTATCCACTCAGTCAGTTAGCTACGTACCACTATCCACTCAGTCAGTAAGCTACGTACCACTATCCACTCAGTCAGTAAGCTACGTACCACTATCCACTCAGTCAGTAAGCTACGTACCACTATCCACTCAGTCAGTAAGCTACGTACCACTATCCACTCAGTCAGTAAGCTACGTACCACTATCCACTCAGTCAGTAAGCTACGTACCACTATCCACTCAGTCAGTAAGCTACGTACCACTATCCACTCAGTCGGTAAGCTACGTACCACTATCCACTCAGTCGGTAAGCTACGTACCACTATCCACTCAGTCGGTAAGCTACGTACCACTATCCACTCAGTCAGTAAGCTACGTACCACTATCCACTCAGTCGGTAAGCTACGTACCACTATCCACTCAGTCGGTAAGCTACGTACCACTATCCACTCAGTCGGTAAGCTACGTATCACTATCCACTCAGTCGGTAAGCTACATACCACTATCCACTCAGTCGGTAAGCTACGTACCACTATCCACTCAGTCGGTAAGCTACGTACCACTATCCACTCAGTCGGTAAGCTACGTACCACTATCCACTCAGTACCACTATCCACTCAGTCAGTAAGCTACGTACCACTATCCACTCAGTCGGTAAGCTACGTACCACTATCCACTCAGTCGGTAAGCTACGTACCACTATCCACTCAGTCGGTAAGCTACGTACCATTATCCACTCAGTCGGTAAGCTACGTACCACTATCCACTCAGTCAGTAAGCTACATACCACTATCCACTCAGTCAGTAAGCTACGTACCACTATCCACTCAGTCAGTAAGCTACGTACCACTATCCACTCAGTCGGTAAGCTACGTACCACTATCCACTCAGTCAGTAAGCTACGTATCACTATCCACTCAGTCAGTAAGCTACGTACCACTATCCACTCAGTCAGTAAGCTACGTACCACTATCCACTCAGTCAGTAAGCTACGTACCACTATCCACTCAGTCAGTAAGCTACGTACCACTATCCACTCAGTCAGTAAGCTACGTACCACTATCCACTCAGTCAGTAAGCTACGTACCACTATCCACTCAGTCAGTAAGCTACGTACCACTATCCACTCAGTCGGTAAGCTACGTACCACTATCCACTCAGTCGGTAAGCTACGTACCACTATCCACTCAGTCGGTAAGCTACGTACCACTATCCACTCAGTCGGTAAGCTACGTACCACTATCCACTCAGTCGGTAAGCTACGTACCACTATCCACTCAGTCGGTAAGCTACGTATCACTATCCACTCAGTCGGTAAGCTACATACCACTATCCACTCAGTCGGTAAGCTACGTACCACTATCCACTCAGTCGGTAAGCTACGTACCACTATCCACTCAGTCGGTAAGCTACGTACCACTATCCACTCAGTCGGTAAGCTACGTACCACTATCCACTCAGTCGGTAAGCTACGTACCACTATCCACTCAGTCGGTAAGCTACGTACCACTATCCACTCAGTCGGTAAGCTACGTACCACTATCCACTCAGTCGGTAAGCTACGTACCACTATCCACTCAGTCAGTAAGCTACATACCACTATCCACTCAGTCAGTAAGCTACGTACCACTATCCACTCAGTCAGTAAGCTACGTACCACTATCCACTCAGTCGGTAAGCTACGTACCACTATCCACTCAGTCAGTAAGCTACGTATCACTATCCACTCAGTCAGTAAGCTACGTACCACTATCCACTCAGTCAGTAAGCTACGTACCACTATCCACTCAGTCAGTAAGCTACGTACCACTATCCACTCAGTCAGTAAGCTACGTACCACTATCCACTCAGTCAGTGAGCTACGTACCACTATCCACTCAGTCAGTAAGTTACGTACCACTATCCACTCAGTCAGTAAGCTACGTAACCACTATCCACTCAGTCAGTAAGTTACGTACCACTATCCACTCAGTCGGTAAGCTACGTGCCACTATCCACACAGTCAGTAAGCTACGTACCACTATCCACTCAGTCAGTAAGCTACGTACCACTATCCACTCAGTCAGTGAGCTACGTACCACTATCCACTCAGTCAGTAAGCTACGTACCACTATCCACTCAGTCAGTAAGCTACGTACCACTATCCACTCAGTCAGTGAGCTACGTACCACTATCCACTCAGTCAGTAAGCTACGTACCACTATCCACTCAGTCAGTAAGCTACGTACCACTATCCACTCAGTCAGTAAGCTACGTACCACTATCCACTCAGTCAGTAAGCTACGTACCACTATCCACTCAGTCAGTAAGCTACGTACCACTATCCACTCAGTCAGTAAGCTACGTACCACTATCCACTCAGTCAGTAAGCTACGTACCACTATCCACTCAGTCAGTAAGCTACGTACCACTATCCACTCAGTCAGTAAGCTACGTACCACTATCCACTCAGTCAGTAAGCTACGTACCACTATCCACTCAGTCAGTAAGCTACGTACCACTATCCACTCAGTCAGTAAGCTACGTACCACTATCCACTCAGTCAGTAAGCTACGTACCACTATCCACTCAGTCAGTAAGCTACGTACCACTATCCACTCAGTCAGTAAGCTACGTATCACTATCCACTCAGTCAGTGAGCTACGTACCACTATCCACTCAGTCAGTAAGCTACGTACCACTATCCACTCAGTCGGTAAGCTACGTACCACTATCCACTCAGTCAGTGAGCTACGTACCACTATCCACACAGTCAGTAAGCTACGTACCACTATCCACTCAGTCAGTAAGCTACGTACCACTATCCACTCAGTCAGTAAGCTACGTACCACTATCCACTCAGTCAGTAAGCTACGTACCACTATCCACTCAGTCAGTAAGCTACGTACCACTATCCACTCAGTCAGTAAGCTACGTACCACTATCCACCCAGTCAGTAAGCTACGTACCACTATCCACTCAGTCGGTAAGCTACGTACCACTATCCACTCAGTCGGTAAGCTACGTACCACTATCCACTCAGTCGGTAAGCTACGTACCACTGTCCACTCAGTCGGTAAGCTACGTACCACTATCCACTCAGTCGGTAAGCTACGTACCACTATCCACCCAGTCGGTAAGCTACGTACCACTATCCACTCAGTCGGTAAGCTACGTACCACTATCCACTCAGTCGGTAAGCTACGTACCACTATCCACTCAGTCAGTAAGCTACGTACCACTATCCACTCAGTCAGTAAGCTACGTACCACTATCCACTCATTCAGTAAGCTACGTACCACTATCCACTCAGTCAGTAAGCTACGTACCACTATCCACTCAGTCAGTAAGCTACGTACCACTATCCACTCATTCAGTAAGCTACGTACCACTATCCACTCAGTCGGTAAGCTACGTACCACTATCCACTCTGCAATGTTTTCATAGAGCTCAGGGTTGAAGATGGCCTTCTTCAGTCTGGCCAGAGGGCCGTCCGCGTCCACCAGCCGACACTTCATGAACACGTCACAGTAGCCCTTGAAGTCGTTGCAGGGAGACCCCGCGGGCAGCGTGGTGATTTTCTTATTGAAGAACCGGGCCAGTTTCTCTGAGCCTGTACTGCTGCAGGTGTTGGGGTTCACTGCAAGACAAGACAATCAACTAATAATAACTTTTATAGCACTAGTCATTTATTTAACCTTTATTTAACCTTTATTAAACTTGGCAAGTCAGTTAAGAAAAAATTCTTATTTCTTATTCCCCGGCCTACCGGGTAACAGTGGGTTAAATGCCTTGTTCTGGGGCAGAACGACAGATTTTTACCTTGTCAGCTCAGGGATTCGATCCGGCAACCTTTACAGTTACTGATCCGACGCTCTAACTATTCATTACATAAATAATCCCAAAGCCCTTTAAAAACCTTGTCATACAATGTAGTTGTCATACAATGTAGTTGTCATACAATGTAGTTGTCATACAAGGTGGTAAAAGTAAGGCTGAAAAATTCCAGAAAAGTTACTTGGTTTTTCAGAAAACCTGGATTGGAGTATTCCCAGAATCACGAGGGAATGTTCCAACTGGGAATGCTCCAACTGGGAATGTTCCAACTGGGAATGCTCCAACTGGGAATGTTCCAACTGGGAATGTTCCAACTGGGAATGCTCCAACTGTAAATGCTCCAACTGTAAATGCTCCAACTGTGAATGTGATCCAACTGGGAATGTGCTCCAACTGGGAATGTGCTCCAACTGGGAATGTGCTCCAACTGGGAATGTTCCAACTGGGAATGTGCTCCAACTGGGAATGTGCTCCAACTGGGAATGTGCTCCAACTGGGAATGTGCTCCAACTGGGAATGTGCTCCAACTGGGAATGCTCCAACTGGGAATGCTCCAACTGGGAATGCTCCAACTGGGAATGCTCCAACTGGGAATGCTGAAAAACGCAGCAACTTTGGGAAAGTATCTAGAATTTTGCAACCCTGCTGAAAAGGACTTAATACCACTGAAATATGCCCCTAAAACATGTTAATGTTAACGTCAGGACATAATACTACTGAAATATGCCCCTAAAATGTGTTAATGTTAACGTCAGGACATAATACTACTGAAATATGCCCCTAAAACGTCAGGAATCCGGTTAAGAGAGTAGTGCTCACACTCTTTGGGGTAGAGTGACCTGAGGCGGCAACACACACACACACACACACACACACACACACACACACACACACACACACACACACACACACACACACACACACACACACACACACACACACACAAACAAGCAGGACTCACTCTTCTCGCTACAGCAGACGTGGCACAGCTCGTCAGTCTCGTCCTTGCCCTCCACGCTGGCACAGGTACAGACCTCCAGACCATACTTCTCACAGATGGAGCCAGAGCAGCCCTAGAGGAGGAGCACATGGAAGGGATGGGTCAAACTCAAATTACTTTTATATTTAAGGTGTATTTTATTTTGGAATTGTAGACATGTGTAGCTAAAAGTAGAATTTCAGCAAACATAGGCATTTGTAAGTGAATAAAATAAAAAAGGTTCCTGGTATTTGAGATTAAGTATAAAATAATTACAGTCAAGCAGCATCAAGCAATCACTATTTTAAAGCTAGAATCCTTAGTTGCTCCGTCCATATTTTGACTTATAAATTGATGACACATACACCCATTGATTGTTGAAGAATAGAACTTATAAATGGCTCAACTGTCGTACCACATCAGAACCCAACATAGAAGTCTGTTTGACCCCAATGTTTGTAAACAACACCAACGTAAACAAACACTGTAGAGCTTCATAACATGGTTCAACTATAATGGTTGTATCATGTATGGTCAGTCCTTGCATCCATAGCTCTGTCCATGAATTTGACAGTGGTTACATTTATCCGGGTCGATCCGTCCGCTTTTTACCCAAACAGAGGCGGGGTGTTTCAATTACAAGCGTTTCGCTACACTCGCATTAACATCTGCTAACCATGTTAACCATGCTAACCAATACAATTTGATTTGATTTGGCACTCAGCCATTACAATGTTTTCCTGTGAGGGAGGGAGCTTCACATGTGGTGACTGATAAATTGGTAGACAGACAGACAGTAGGGTTGGGGGGGGGGTTCAGGAAGTACACTGAAATTCAGGAAGTACACTGAAATTCAGGAAGTACATTGAAATTCAGGAAGTACATTGAAATTCAGGAAGTACACTGAAATTCAGGAAGTACACTGAAATTCCAATTCTCTTTAATGCTTTTCAAATGAGGAACATTTGGAATACTTTCTGAATTGTATGGAATTGAAATGGAATTGACCCCCAAACCTTGAAGGTAGCCAGGTATTTAACTACACGCTTCAGGTAGCCAGGTATCCACTCACCCCGTTGAGGCAGACTTGAGTCTCTCCGTGGCAGGCGGTGAAGTTGGCCTTGGGTTCTGAGGTGGGGCACTGAGCCGTACCCCCGTTACACATGCCCTGATGGGCACACTCAGACTCTTCACGACACTTCTCATTACGACCCTTATAGAAGCACTCAGGAGTACAGCACAGGCCCTGGCTAGGACTGGGGGAGGGAGAGAGAGGGGGGGGGAAAAGGGTTAAAATAACTAAATGACAGAAATAAGCCTCTGCACACTTTAACACTTTAATTCCCACTTTAACACTTTAATTCCCATGACATTTGCATGGTAACTAAGTGTGCAGGAGTATCTATTCCTTAGTTTATGTCACTTCCTGCACCACAGGTTAGAAAGAAAAAAAAACTAGAACAGAATAGCATTGTACTGTATCGCAGCTCTTAAAAAAGGGCTACCTTATCTTACCTGCAGACTTTGTTGGGTTTTAGTTTACACTTCCTGTTGTCAGGCTGCCCGGCGTCATAGCAACACTGGTCTCTGCACTGATCGCTGTATCCACAGTCACACTCCTCCCCTGGTTCCACTAACCCATTACCACAGATGGGCTGGCCTGACTCTGCGTGAGGAGGCAGATAGAACACACACACACGTTAGGAAATGACATTTAAAACAACACATTTGATCTGTGACACAGCGTAGATTTCCAAACATCTACACTTTACCAAAATTCCAAGGCTTTCCAGGAATCCAAGTTGAAGGATTCCGGGAATCCTCCAACAGCGATTTCCTAAAAACCTTGGAAGTTTCCAGAATTCTGCAACCCCTACACACAGCTTTAAACACCCAAACTAAGGGATAATCCCAAACACCATAGACATCAGTGGAAACATCCCGACAAAGCAGCTTTAAACACCATAGACAGCAGTGGAAACATCCCGACAAAGCAGCTTTAAACACCATAGACAGCAGTGGAAACATCCCGACAAAGCAGCTTTAAACAACATAGACAGCAGTGGAAACATCCCGACAAAGCAGCTTTAAACACCATAGACAGCAGTGGAAACATCCCGACAAAGCAGCTTTAAACACCAGACAGCAGTGGAAACATCCCGACAAAGCAGCTTTAAACACCATAGACAGCAGTGGAAACATCCCGACAAAGCAGTTTTAAACACCATAGACAGCAGTGGAAACATCCCGACAAAGCAGCTTTAAACACCAGACAGCAGTGGAAACATCCCGACAAAGCAGCTTTAAACACCATAGACAGCAGTGGAAACATCCCGACAAAACAGCTTTAAACACCAGACAGCAGTGGAAACATCCCGACAAAACAGCTTTAAACATCATAGACAGCAGTGGAAACATACCGACAAAACAGCTTTAAACACCATAGACAGCAGTGGAAACATCCCGACAAAGCAGCTTTAAACACCATAGACAGCAGTGGAAACATACCGACAAAGCAGCTTTAAACACCATAGACAGCAGTGGAAACATCCCGACAAAACAGCTTTAAACACCATAGACAGCAGTGGAAACATCCCGACAAAACAGCTTTAAACAACATAGACAGCAGTGGAAACATACCGACAAAGCAGCTTTAAACACCATAGACAGCAGTGGAAACATCCCGACAAAGCAGCTTTAAACACCATAGACAGCAGTGGAAACATCCCGACAAAACAGCTTTAAACAACATAGACAGCAGTGGAAACATACCGACAAAGCAGCTTTAAACACCATAGACAGCAGTGGAAACATCCCGACAAAGCAGCTTTAAACACCATAGACAGCAGTGGAAACATACCGACAAAGCAGCTTTAAACACCATAGACAGCAGTGGAAACATCCCGACAAAGCAGCTTTAAACACCATAGACAGCAGTGGAAACATCCCGACAAAGCAGCTTTAAACACCATAGACAGCAGTGGAAACATACCGACAAAGCAGCTTCCCCTCTTCTTCTCCAGGACCTGGCTGATGTTCCTGACACTACAGACGGAGAACTTGTTGTTGTTGAGTTTGTCTCCTGATGTGGCCCGGGCGTACATGATGTAGTTCCCTTTCTCCTTCTTATCCTGGGTCTTAGACTCCCCCGGGGTGCACTCTGACCCCGAGTCATGCTGTAAGGAGGATGGAGACAAATTCGATTTTAGAATAGATTTAAAACGTAGTACTACTAATGGCTACCATGTTTGTTGTAAATTACATTGCAAATGCCTTAGAAGATAGAAATAATTGTACTCCCAATGTGTGTACACAACGTTATTCTTTTGAATAAGCTGGTAGGGTTGGGTACTGATGCTTGCCGATGGTTTCATAATTATCTCAACGACAGAACTCAGGCCATCAAGGTAGATTGTGGTGAAATCGGGAGTTCCTTGAGTTACATAAAAAGGGGTGCCCCAAGGTTCGATACTCGGCCCACTAGTGTTTACAATCTATATAAATAACATTGGTAATGCTGTAAATACAATGATGCAGTGTTGTATTACATTGCTCCATCGGTTGGCCAATACTTTCCCAATTTGAAATCTGATTTTCAAGGACTGCAGAGGTCACTATTGGAGCTAGTGGTCAATGCAAACAAAATACATTTTCAAGGTCCCATAACCCAGATTTTAATTTATTTATTTTATTATTATAATTTTTCTCCCCAATTGCGATCCAATTACAATCTTGTCTTATCGCTGCAACTCCCCAACAGGCCTGGGAGAGGCGAAGGTCAATTCATGCGTCCCCGAAACATGACCCCGCCAAGCCGTGTTTCTTAACCCGGAAGCCAGCTGCACCAATGTGTCAGAGGAAACACCATTCAACTGATGACCGAAATCAGCTTGCAGGCGCCCGGCCCGCCACAAGGAGTCAGTAGAGCACGATGAGCCAAGTAAAGCCCCCCCCCGGCCAAACCCTCCTCTAACCCGGACGTCGCTGGGCCAATTGTGCGCCGCGCTATGGAACTCCCATTCACGGCCCGGGATCGAACCCCAGGCTGTAGTGATGCCGCAACACTGCGATGCAGTGCCTTAGCCTGCTGCTCCATTTAGGAGGCCTTAAATTAATTTATAATGACTAGTTTGAACGGTACACAAATTGAGCGAGATCCTTCCTACAAATATCTTAGCATCTGGCCTGTTGACAAACTGTCATAAAAAAAAATATATAACATGTCACTGAGCCGGTGAGGAAGTTGAAGTTCAAGCTTGGTTTCTTTATTTTTATTTACAAAGCACTCATGCAGAAACTTCCTACACTAAGTATACCAAACATTAGGAACACTCCCCCCGCCCTCAGAACAGCCTCAATTCGTCAGGGCATCGACTCTACAAGGTGTCGAAAGCGTTCAAGAGGGATGCTGGCCCATGTTGACGCCAATACAGTCGTGGCCAAAAAAATATTGGCACCCTTGTACTTTTTTCAAGTACCTCACAATTTCCCCTGGAAATAAGTTGAAATTGACAAAAGTATTGGGTCACCACAATTCTTTATTTCACTGTTATTATTACAGAACCATTGTTTTTAATTCAGGACCCCATATATCCATTTAAATCTGATAATTAACAGAAATGGCATAAAAAGAAAGAATTGACACCCTGGACTATTTTTTATATATTTGGTAGCACACCCTTTGGTCAAAATAACTGCAATTAAGCGCTTCCTATAGTCCTCAATGAGCTTCCTGTAGCTCTGTACTGGCAGTTTGGCCCACTCCTCTTGTGCAAAACTGCTCCAGTTCTCCCAGACACCTCAATGAGCTTCCTGTAGCTCTGTACTGGCAGTTTGGCCCATTCCTCTTGTGCAAACTGCTCCAGTTCTCCCAGACACCTCAATGAGCTTCCTGTAGCTCTGTACTGGCAGTTTGGCCCACTCCTCTTGTGCAAACTGCTCCAGTTCTCCCAGACACCTCAATGAGCTTCCTGTAGCTCTGTACTGGCAGTTTGGCCCACTCCTCTTGTGCAAACTGCTCCAGTTCTCCCAGACACCTCAATGAGCTTCCTGTAGCTCTGTACTGGCAGTTTGGCCCACTCCTCTTGTGCAAACTGCTCCAGTTCTCCCAGACACCTCAATGAGCTTCCTGTAGCTCTGTACTGGCAGTTTGGCCCACTCCTCTTGTGCAAAACTGCTCCAGTTCTCCCAGACACCTCAATGAGCTTCCTGTAGCTCTGTACTGGCAGTTTGGCCCACTCCTCTTGTGCAAACTGCTCCAGTTCTCCCAGACACCTCAATGAGCTTCCTGTAGCTCTGTACTGGCAGTTTGACCCACTCCTCTTGTGCAAACTGCTCCAGTTCTCCCAGACACCTCAATGAGCTTCCTGTAGCTCTGTACTGGCAGTTTGACCCACTCCTCTTGTGCAAACTGCTCCAGTTCTCCCAGACACCTCAATGAGCTTCCTGTAGCTCTGTACTGGCAGTTTGGCCCACTCCTCTTGTGCAAACTGCTCCAGTTCTCCCAGACACCTCAATGAGCTTCCTGTAGCTCTGTACTGGCAGTTTGGCCCACTCCTCTTGTGCAAACTGCTCCAGTTCTCCCAGACACCTCAATGAGCTTCCTGTAGCTCTGTACTGGCAGTTTGGCCCACTCCTCTTGTGCAAACTGCTCCAGTTCTCCCAGACACCTCAATGAGCTTCCTGTAGCTCTGTACTGGCAGTTTGGCCCACTCCTCTTGTGCAAACTGCTCCAGTTCTCCCAGACACCTCAATGAGCTTCCTGTAGCTCTGTACTGGCAGTTTGGCCCACTCCTCTTGTGCAAAACAGCGCCAGTTCTCCCAGACTTGACGGGTGTTTTCTCCCAACTGCTGTTTCCAGAACCTTCCACAAGTTTTCAATGAGATTTAGATCTGGCCACTTCAGAACAGTCCGGCGTTTTGTCTTGAGCCCTTCCTGGGTTCTTTTTGAAGTGTGTTTGGGGTCGTTGTCCTGCTGGAAGACCCATGACCTTCGACGGAGAACCAGGTTTCTGACACTGGGTCTGACATTGCATTCCAAAATGCCTTGGTATTCTCCTGATTTCATGATGCCATGCACATGTTCAAGGTGTCAGGATTTACCTAGGGGTCATGATTGGGGCTGTACAAATGTTTGGTGTATTTTGAATAATTGATTATGCTTATGTTATATTAATAGAAGGGGAGGGGTTATAAGACCCCTCCCTCCTTACATTTAGAGGGTCATAGACTACAGATTAACAATACAAATTCATTGTAGAGGTTTAGAATTCCACAATTGTTTTTAGTTCTCTCTCTATTTCATTATGAAGAGGCCCCTCTGAGTAATGTGTGACTGTGAAGAAGGAGCTCTGCAGGGGAGTGGACGAGATAAGGTCAGCTTTTGGGGAGTGGACGTTTACTGCTAAGTTTAAGATACCACTAAAAGCCATTGTTTATATGCTTTGGTAGGCAGGGTTTTGGTCTCAGGAGTAAAAAGGTAATGACGTAGTCAGTGACATCACTAAGGCGGGACTTCGGTTTAACAAAACAACTTGAGACCTTTTGTTTGAGGCAGAACTTACTCAGAAACATGCGTGCCGTGTTCCTGTTTGTCAACTTCTGTCTGCGATTGCATTAATAAAGGTTTTTGAATGATTTAATTAAAGATATTGTCATAATGCTAATTTCACCAATGAACCAATGATTGACAAAGAAGGACGTAAGGAACGAACCCTAACAAAGGTCACCGAACCTCCTCCATGTTTGACTGTAGGGAAGGTGCTTTTTTCGTTGAAGGCTTCATTTTGTTTTCTGTAACCGTAGAGATGGTGTGCTTCACCAAAAAGCTCTACTTTGGTCTCGTCTGTCCACAGGACATTCTCCCAGAAGGATTTTGGCATGTTCAGGTGTGTTTTGGCAAATTGCCGTCGGGATTTCTTACGTCTCCCTCTCAGCAGTGGGGTCCTGCTTGGTCTCATATCCTATAACCCCCTTTTCATTGAGTTGGCGACGGACGGTGCGAGGTGAAACTGTCGTACCTTGTGTCTGAAGGTCAGATGGAATCTGTGTGGCAGTTGGCGACGGACGGTGCGAGGTGAAACTGTCGTACCTTGTGTCTGAAGGTCAGCTGGAATCTGTGTGGCAGTTGGCGACGGACGGTGCGAGGTGAAACTGTCGTACCTTGTGTCTGAAGGTCAGATGGAATCTGTGTGGCAGTTGGCGACGGACGGTGCGAGGTGAAACTGTCGTACCTTGTGTCTGAAGGTCAGCTGGAATCTGTGTGGCAGTTGATCGAGGTGTTTTCTTCACCAGTCAAACAATCCTTCTCTGTAATCTTCCATCAAGTTCTCTCTTGCGGCCACATCCAGGGAGGTTGGCTACAGTGGCATGGGCCTTAAAGCTCCTTGATAACATTACGTACGGTGGAAACAGGAACATCAAGGTCTCTGGAGATGGTCTTGAAGCCTTGAGATTGTCCACGTTTGGCTACAATCTTGTGTCTGACCTCGGATAATTATCTTGATTTCTTTATTTTTTCTCTCTACATGCTCATTGCGGTACACACAGTGACACGAAACAGGAGAATGAGTCTTTTTCTCTATTTAAACAGGAGAATGAGTCTTTTTCTCTATTTAAACAGCAGAATGAGTCCTTTTCTCTATTTAAACAGGAGAATGAGTCATTTTCTCTATTTAAACGGGAGAATGAGTCCTTTTCTCTATTTAAACAGGAGAATGAGTATTTTTCTCTATTTAAACAGGAGAATGAGTCCTTTTCTCTATTTAAACAGGAGAATGAGTCCTTTTCTCTATTTAAACAGGAGAATGAGTCCTTTTCTCTATTTAAACAGGAGAATGAGTCTTTTTCTCTATTTAAACAGGAGAATGAGTCCTTTTCTCTATTTAAACAGCAGAATGAGTCCTTTTCTCTATTTAAAAAGCAGAATGAGTCCTTTTCTCTATTTAAACAGGAGAATGAGTCCTTTTCTCTATTTAAACAGGAGAATGAGTCCTTTTCTCTATTTAAACAGGAGAATGAGTCCTTTTCTCTATTTAAACAGGAGAATGAGTCCTTTTCTCTATTTAAACAGGAGAATGAGTCCTTTTCTCTATTTAAACAGGAGAATGAGTCTTTTTCTCTATTCAAACTGGTTGAATGAGGGATTTTTATATTGCAGGCACCTGCAACTGTCCACAGGTGAGTTCAATTACAAAGTGAAGGAGAATCACCTGCTTGACATGTAATTATTTCGAACTACTTCTAGAAGGTGCCAATGATATTATCCTGGCCATTTTAGGATTTCTTTGTGGAATAAGACAACATTTAGTAAATTATTCTGATTTTTGTTTTGTTTTGTTCAACTGCAAAACCAAAGACATACGTGAATACCAAACTATGTTAAGTTTCAACAGTTTTCTGGAAGAAATTGTGCAGTATTTGAAAAGAGTGCAAAGGTGCCACTATTTTTGTCCACGACTGTATTTCCCACAGTTGGCTGGATGTCCTTTGGGTGGTGGAACATTCTTGATACAAAACGGGTAACTGATGAAGTTGAAAAACACAGCAGCGTTGCAGTTCTTGACACAAACCGGTGCGTCTGGCACCTACTACCATACCCCGTTCAAAGGCACTTAAATATTTTGTCTTGCCCATTCACCCCTCTGAATGGCACATACACAATCCATGTCTCAAATGTCTCAAGGCTTGAAGATCTTTCTTTAACCGGTCTCCTACCCTTCATCTACACTGATAGAAGTGGATTTAACAAGTGACACCAATAATGGATAATGGAAAGTATTCTGAGCCCTTGACTTTTTCCACATTTTGTTACGTTACAGTCTAATTCTAAAATGTATTAAATATATTTTTTTCAGCAATCTACCCACAATACCCCATAATGACAAAGCAAAAACAGTTTAGTCATTTTTGCAAAAATAAATTAACTAAAAAACTGATTCAGACCTTTTGCTATGAGACTCGAAATTGAGCTCAGGTGCATCCTGTTTCCATTGATCATCCTTGAGAGGTTTCTACAACTTGATTGGAGTCCACCTGTGGTAAATTCAATTGATTTGACATGATGTGGAAAGGCATACACCTGTCTATATAAGGTCCCACAGTTGACATGGCATGTCAGAGCAAAAACCAAGCCATGAGGTAGAAGGAATTGTCCATAGAGCTCCGAGACAGGATTGTGTCGAGGCCCAAATCTGGGGAAGGGTACTAAAATATTTCTGCAGCATTGAAGGTCCCCAAGAACACAGTGGCCTCCATCATTCTTAAATGGAAGAAGTTTGAAACCACCAAGACTCTTCCTAGAGCTGGTCGCCTGGCCAAACTGAGCAATCGGGGGAGAAGGGCCTTGGTCAGGGATGTGTGAAACAAGATTCTCTGGTCGGATGTCACCATCAGATTGAACTCTTTGGCCTGAATGCCAAGCGTCACGTCTGGAGGAAACCTGGCACCATCCCTACGGTGAAGCATGGTGGTGGCAACATCATGCTGTGGGGATGTTTTTCAGCGGCAGGGACTGGGAGACTAGTCAGGATCGAGGGAAAGATGAACGGAGCAAAGTACAGAGAGATCCTTAATGAAAACCTGCTCCAGAGCGCTCAGGACCTCAGACTGGGGCAAAGGTTCACCTTCCAACTGGACAATGACCATAAGCACACAGCCAAGACAATGCAAGAGTGGCTTCGGAACAAGTCTCTGAACGTCCTTGAGTGACCCAGACAGAGCCCGGACTTGAACCCGATCGAACATCTCTGGAGAGACCTGAAAATAGCTGTGCAGCAACGCTCCCCATCCAACCTGGCAGAGCTTGAGAGGATCTGCAGAGAAGAATGGAAGAAACTCCCCAAATACAGGTGTGCCAAGCTTGTAGCGTCATACCCAAGAAGACTCGAGGCTGTAATCTCTGCCAAAGGTTCTTCAACAAAGTACTGAGTAAAGGGTCTGAATACTTATGTAAATATGATTTCTTGTTTTATTTAAATAAATGAGCAAAAATACACTTTTTGCTTTGTCATTATGGGGTATTGTGTGTAGATTGATAAGAAAGAAAAAAAAGCTTTAATACATTTTAAAAAGGCTGTAACATAACTTTATATATCACCATTAATTCAATTTAGACGTACACATGACCAAACCCGGCTTGGATAACACTAGAGGCCCCTTCGGTCTCCAGAGTTGGGAAAAGCTCATTTTAGTTTTTTTTATCTTGCACCCTTTATGTGGAACAACTCACAGAGCTCTCTGAGATGTTCTGGTCCCCCTTTGGTCTGTTGAGTAATGATCAGAGACCTCTGATAAATCCAGGCTGTATCACAATCGGCCGTGATTGGGAGTCCTATAGCGCGGTGCGCAATTGGCCCCAGCGTTGGCTGGTGTAGGCCCTCATTGTAAATAAGAATTTGTTCTTAACTGGTTAAATAAATAAAAATGTATGTTTTTCTTAATTATGTTTTGTAATGTTGTATATTTTGTGTTTGATGTATTTTATGCAGGACTCATCTGTAAAAAAAGAGAGCCTAGTCTCAGTATGACTTCCCTGTCAAAATAAAAGTTTCATAAATTGTCCTCTAAGAAAAAAAGATTCACAGGCTCGTAACAGTTTACACAAACACCAAAACTACAACTCATCTCCCAGACATGACATTTCCTGTTGCATCTCTACATCCAGTAACGACAGCAGATAAACAGAGACAACACAGAGAAAGAAGAGCTTTATGGCTGTGTTTACACGGCAGGCCAATTCTCATCTTTTACGACCAATTACTGAAAAAAAGAAGATTTGGGCTGCCTGTGTATACACAGTCTATGAGATCTCCCATCAGCCTAGATTATCCCAAGTGGCGCAGCGGTCTAAGGCACTGTATCTCAGTGCTAGAGGCGTCACTACAGACCCTGGTTCGATTCCAAGCTGTATCACAACCGGCCCAGCGTCATCCGGGTTAGGGTTTGGGCCTGGGGTAGGCTGTCATTGTAAAATAAGAATTTGTTCTTAACTGACTTGCCTAGTTAAATAAATAATGAATCTAACTCACAGGCGAGCCAAAGTTGTGTCCTATTTCATGTGCGAAGGTGATGTGTGAGACTTTAGGAGGGACGTGAGAGGCGTAGTTCTGCACTGTGATGATGCCGGTATTCAGGGACTTCTTCTTCCCGTCAGAGTACAGCTTACTTTTCTCACAGATCCCTCCAGAACTCCCTGTGGATACACAGTCAAGTATTAGTGAGCGGTAGGATTATCCTCTCATAATGATGAACCCAATTTGGAAATACAAAACTGGATAACACAAGTTTATCAAATAAAAAGACTCAGCAAAGAAGGGAAAAAGTAGGAGAGATGCTCAATAATAAAAATACAGGAATAGGGCTAATTTCATAAGACAGAAAGACTGACTGATTCCATGACAACGTCTGTCATTCCAGCGTGTAATATCTGCTGTTGATCTACAGGGTGTAAGAAGTGTAACTGTAATGTGTGTAAATAGTGAAAAGGAAGTCTTATGGACCTGCAGGAGCTCCGACCCAGGCCAGGCCCAGGACACCATCATCAAAGTCCCTGTCAGTGAAGACATAGGCCAGACAGTAGTCGTCATGGTTCTGCTCAGAGTTCAGCTCCAGGAACTTCTCCACGCCGATGTTAGCGAAGCGGAATGGGTTGGACCGGTCCCGCTCATCTGTAGTGGTGTTTATCTGGAGCAGGGAGTGGTCAAATGTTGTGTTGATAAGACGTGGAAAGAGGAAGTGACATCATGACAGACAACAGGAAGTGATGGCGATGACTGCTGAACTAACAAGTTTAAAGAGGAGAAGAGGCCGAGGGACAGCGGAGACTTTGAATCGCTAAAACGGAATGCACTTTGTGACAACTGTTTTTGTAAAAAAAAGGGTTTTAGAAATATAATTATAATAATTCATAATAATTAATAATTATAATTTGATTGATGCCAGGTCAAACAACTAGGTAGGGAGGGACTCACCCGTATCCTCTTGACCATAAAGCTGATGTTACGGATGCCCATGAAGTCTGTTCCCTGGTAGATGGCATCTATAGCCTTGACGTGACTAGAGATCTGAGACATAACATACATCAGTATTCACATCATTATTATGGAATAGAAAAAAACTGCAAACGTCTGAAAGCATTGTTGACATGTTTTCCCATAATCCACTTGGTGTTATTGAGGACTAGTGTGTGTGTGTATCATCCAGTACACCTGTGCGATAACAGCTTCCCTGGTCTTGTAGTACTTGAAGAAGAGGTGGTCTGTCTGGATGAAGAGCTGACAGGTGTTCTTTTCTATCTGAGCCATCCTCCTCTTCCTCAGCAACACCGGGTCACTGGACGCCTCCTCGGAATGGAGCTCCTGGGTGGAGGAGGGGGATAATGAAGAGGAGGAGGATGAGGAGAGAGATGTAAAGGATTAAATATTGTTATTGTAGACTGTATTGTACCAACATTTCCCCATGGGGATAATAAATCCACTCTCTTATATAGTATTATAGTGTTATATACCCCTTTTGGCTGAAGCTCAGATGAGATGTTGAGGCAAGAAGTTGATGCAATATGCAGTATGTTAGTATCCACTCCAATTAAAAATACTTACATCATCACATAGCTCAATAGAGGAAACAAAGCTATGAGTACTGCATTTGTTTCCCTTCCAGTTCCATGCTTAATGCTCCTTATGTTGAAAACCACTATCGTATAATGTGTATGGGTTAAACAATTCCAGTGACTTTTCCCAAAACTCCCAGGTTTTCCCAGAAGTCCTGGTTGAACGATACCAAATGTCCTGCCTTTTCCCTTCCGATTCAGGGAATCTTCCAACTGGGAATTCTGGAAAGTCTAGGGGTTTTTTCGGGAAAGTTTCCAAACATTGTTCAACCCTTAAAAAGAAAAAGTGTGTTAAAATCACCTTGTCTGGCTTCTCTATGGCAGTGGCTTGGTACTTTGTCATCTTCTCAAACACTGAGTGGTCGGCACAGCCCCCCTCCGGACCATACTTGTGGGGATAGTCTAGGGGAGAGAGATGGACATGAATTGTTTAGATAACATTTTCCACTAAAAGCTCATATAAATCTTACTCACTCTACACCTTGCTGTGTCGTGACAAGGTAGGGGTGGTATACAGAGGACAGCCCTATTTGGTAGAAGACCAAGTCCATATTATGTCAAGAACAGCTCAAATAAGCAAAGAGAAACAACAGTCCATCATTACTTTAAGACATGAAGGTCAGTCAATCCGGAAAATTTGAAGAATTTTAAAACGTTTCTTTAGTTGCAGTCGCAAAAACCCATCAAGCACTATGATGAAACGGTCTCTCATGAGGACCGCCACAGGAAAGGAAGACCCAGAGTTACCTCTGCTGCAGAGGATAAATTCATTAGAGTTACCAGCCTCAGTAATTGCAGTCTAAAATAAATTATTCACAGAGTTCAAGTAACAGACACATCTCAACATCAACTATTCAGAGGAGACTGCATGAATCAGGCCTTCGTGGTCAAATTGCTGCAAAGAAACCACTAATAAAGTACCAATAAGAAGAAGAGACTTGCTTGGGCCAAGAAACACGAGCAATGGACATTAGACTGGTGGAAATCTGTCCTTTTGGTCTGATGAGTCCAAATTTGAGATTTTTGGTTCCAACCGCCGTGTCTTTGTGAGACGCAGAGTAGGTGAACCGATGATCTCTGCATGTGTGGTTCCCACCGTGAAGCATGGAGGAGGAGGTGTGATGGTGCTTTGCTGGAGACACTGTCAGTTATTTATTTAGAATTCAAGGCACACTTAACCAGCATGACTACCAAAGCATTCTGCAGCGATACGCCATCCCATCTGGTTTGCGCTTAGTGGGACTATCATTTGTTTTTTAAAAGGACAATGACCCAAAACACACCTCCCAGGCTGTGTAAGGGCTATTTGACCAAGAAGGAGAGTGATGGAGTGCTGCATCAGATGACCTGGCCTCCACAATCACCTGACCTCAACCCAATTGAGATGGTTTGGGATGAGTTGGACCGCAGAGTGAAGGAAAAGCAGCCAACAAGTGCTCAGCATATGTCAAATCAAATCAAATTTTATTGGTCACATACACATATTTAGCAGATGGTGTAGAGAAATGCTTGTGTTCCTAGCTCCAACAGTGCAGTAGTATCTAACAATTCACAACAATACACACAAATCTAAAATTAAAAGAATGTAATTAAGAAATATATAAATATTAGATCGAGCAACGTCGGAGAGGCATTGACTAAAATACAGTAGTATAGAAAACAGTATATACAGTGGGGCAAAAAGTATTTAGTCAGCCACCAATTGTGCAAGTTCTCCCACTTAAAAAAATGAGAGGCCTGTAATTTTCATCATAGGTACACTTCAACTATGACAGACAAAATGAGAAAAAAAATCCAGAAAATCACATTGTAGGATTTTTTATGAATTTATTTGCAAATTATGGTGGAAAATAAGTATTTGGTCAATAACAAAATATCTATTGTGTTATATTCTCCTACATTACTTTAACATTTCTACAAACTTCAACGTTTTTTCTTTCCAATGGTACCAATTATATGCATATCCTGGCTTCAGGGCCTGAGCAACAGGCAGTTTACTTTGGGCATGTCATTCAGGTGGAAATTGAGAAAAAAGGGGCCTAGCCTTAAGTAGTGACTTAAAAAATATAAGCATATTCAACATGAACCAATTAAAAACAGTTCTGTAGCAATGTGGTTTGTGCAGTAAGCTATAGGCCCAATACATTATCACTGCATACTGGCTTTACTTGAATTGCCCTGCCAATGCATTGTTGTTCAGGACATTCTTTTCCAATTCTATTTCTACATTTGAGGTAGGCTATATGATCACACCGGTAATAGATCCATTGTTGTATTACTTGTGAGGCACAGCTGAGTGAGCATGCATTTAAATAATTAGCTTTTTATTTTACTGGGCTGATGGTGCCTGCATCTGATGGTCAGTCTCAGTGGAGGGAGAGAGCAGCAGACTGAGGGTCAGTCTCAGCGGAGGGAGAGAGCAGCAGACTGAGGGTCCGTCTCAGCAGAGGGAGAGAGCAGCAGACTGAGGGTCCGTCTCAGCGGAGGGAGAGAGCAGCAGACTGAGGGTCAGTCTCAGCAGAGGGAGAGAGCAGCAGACTGAGGGTCCGTCTCAGCAGAGGGAGAGAGCAGCAGACTGAGGGTCAGTCTCAGCAGAGGGAGAGAACAGCAGACTGAGGGTCAGTCTCGGCAGAGAGCGGCACACTGAGGGTCCGTCTCAGCGGAGGGAGAGAGCAGCAGACTGAGGGTCCGTCTCAGCGGAGGGAGAGAGCAGCAGACTGAGGGTCCGTCTCAGCGGAGGGAGAGAGCAGCAGACTGAGGGTCAGTCTCAGCGGAGGGAGAGAGCAGCAGACTGAGGGTCAGACTCAGCAGAGGGAGAGAGCAGCAAACTGAGGGTCAGTCTCAGCGGAGGGAGAGAGCAGCAGACTGAGGGTCAGTCTCAGCGGAGGGACAGAGCAGCAGACTGAGGGTCAGTCTCAGCGGAGGGAGAGAGCAGCAGACTGAGAGTCAGTCTCAGCAGAGGGAGAGAGCAGCAGACTGAGGGTCCGTCTCAGCAGAGGGAGAGAGCAGCAGACTGAGGGTCAGTCTCAGCGGAGGGAGAGAGCAGCAGACTGAGGGTCCGTCTCAGCAGAGGCAGAGAGCAGCAGACTGAGGGTCAGTCTCAGCGGAGGGAGAGAGCAGCAGACTGAGGGTCCGTCTCAGCAGAGGCAGAGAGCAGCAGACTAAGGGTCCGTCTCAGCGGAGGGAGAGAGCAGCAGACTGAGGGTCCGTCTCAGCAGACATCCCTCCATCCCTCCGCTCTCCCTTTCCTCCACTGACACTGACCAAAAGGGGACACCGTCTTCCAGCTGATGGCGAAACTCGAGTCGCACCGCATTACTTCATGCCTTATGCACAAATTCATGTTGTTACTCCTATGAACAGAGAAAGTGAAATATTTCTTGACATTAAAAAAGAACCAAGCCGCTAACAATAACAACAACGCAAGCCTATAGATACACGTCTCCTCCTCGTTCATTACTGCTGCACTGCTTGATGTAGCGCTGAGTGGAAATAGGAAGAACGCGCATTTTATGGCTTATAAAAGTGTTGAATACAAAGTGTTGACAGTGCTGAGTAAGAACTTAAACATGAACTCACTCATAAAAACAGCAGCTCTTTCTCTAGTCATGGTTTTAAACGTTTTGAAATCTCACAGTATCAATTTTGCCGTATCTTTTTTTATTGCCTGCTACGTTACTGCAGACTCGGCAAACTGAGCATTGTGGTTGGCCAGTGATGCATAGTGCACTTGATTTCCTCTCCAGGCCCACTGGGAAGGCAGAGTTTGTACCTTCAGACACATGAAAAGGCAACAGTTTGCCTACCCGGCGCGCAGGGAAGCTGAATTGACTGCACCTACCACCAACAGCCCAAGACGTAATTTAAAAAAAAATAGGAACAAGACTTTATCGTTGTTTTCTTTACAGAAATGTTTGACGATCGACTAGAAATGCCTAGGAGGCCTAGAATCATTGTTGCTTCAACTCAGTGGAAGTGATGATACTGGGTTCTCAGCGTAGCAGTGTGGCTCTAGGATCAGTTGAGCCTTTTCTGATCATAATGAATAAGAAGGTGGGCACCTGATCCTAGATCAGCATATCTACTCAGACGCTTTGTGAACACAGGCCCATGATGAAAGGGTCAGCGCCTTGTTTTCTAATTGACACGGAGTACCCTACGGCTATTCGTTGAAATGCTACATAACAGATTATTTTATTTTATTATTATTTTCAGCGCCATCATTTCTCCATTAAAATACACTAACAGTTAAGACTATGGTTACATCATATTCATTTCAGCAGTATATGGGCCTATGTTCACACATTGACCTGTGTGGCTTCAATACTTCCTAGCCTTAAATTACTTTATAGTAACATTTTGTATTATTTTGCAGCATTATTTTGTAGCACTCGGTTGATGTCACGTCACATGAAGTCCTCGTAGTCTTGTACGTAACCTCCATCGAACTCGCCGTAGTCCGCTAGGTCATCCTTCATCTTGGACTTCATCCCTCCGGCAGGAACCACGCCTTTCTTTTTCTTCTTTCCTTTATTCAGCTGCTGTTGGAAACAAAGAGGGATGATTAGTATTGTCCTTTATTCAGCTGCTGTTGGAAACAAAGAGGGATGATTAGTATTGTCCTTTATTCAGCTGCTGTTGGAAACAAAGAGGGATGATTAGTATTGTCCTTTATTCAGCTGCTGTTGGAAACAAAGAGGGATGATTAGTATTGTCCTTTATTCAGCTGCTGTTGGAAACAAAGAGGGATGATTAGTATTGTCCTTTATTCAGCTGCTGTTGGAAACAAAGAGGGATGATTAGTATTGTCCTTTATTCAGCTGCTGTTGGAAACAAAGAGGGATGATTAGTATTGTCCTTTATTCAGCTGCTGTTGGAAACAAAGAGGGATGATTAGTATTGTCCTTTATTCAGCTGCTGTTGGAAACAAAGAGGGATGATTAGTATTGTCCTTTATTCAGCTGCTGGTGGAAACAAAGAGGGATGATTAGTATTGTCCTTTATTCAGCTGCTGTTGGAAACAAAGAGGGATGATTAGTATTGTCCTTTATTCAGCTGCTGGTGGAAACAAAGAGGGATGATTAGTATTGTCCTTTATTCAGCTGCTGTTGGAAACAAAGAGGGATGATTAGTATTGTCCTTTATTCAGCTGCTGTTGGAAACAAAGAGGGATGATTAGTATTGTCCTTTATTCAGCTGCTGTTGGAAACAAAGAGGGATGATTAGTATTGTCCTTTATTCAGCTGCTGTTGGAAACAAAGAGGGATGATTAGTATTGTCCTTTATTCAGCTGCTGGTGGAAACAAAGAGGGATGATTAGTATTGTCCTTTATTCAGCTGCTGGTGGAAACAAAGAGGGATGATTAGTATTGTCCTTTATTCAGCTGCTGGTGGAAACAAAGAGGGATGATTAGTATTGTCCTTTATTCAGCTGCTGTTGGAAACAAAGAGGGATGATTAGTATTGTCCTTTATTCAGCTGCTGTTGGAAACAAAGAGGGATGATTAGTATTGTCCTTTATTCAGCTGCTGTTGGAAACAAAGAGGGATGATTAGTATTGTCCTTTATTCAACTGCTGTTGGAAACAAAGAGGGATGATTAGTATTGTCCTTTATTCAGCTGCTGTTGGAAACAAAGAGGGATGATTAGTATTGTCCTTTATTCAGCTGCTGTTGGAAACAAAGAGGGATGATTAGTATTGTCCTTTATTCAGCTGCTGTTGGAAACAAAGAGGGATGATTAGTATTGTCCTTTATTCAGCTGCTGTTGGAAACAAAGAGGGATGATTAGTATTGTCCTTTATTCAGCTGCTGTTGGAAACAAAGAGGGATGATTAGTATTGTCCTTTATTCAGCTGCTGTTGAAAACAAAGAGGGATGATTAGTATTGTCCTTTATTCAGCTGCTGTTGGAAACAAAGAGGGATGATTAGTATTGTCCTTTATTCAGCTGCTGTTGGAAACAAAGAGGGATGATTAGTATTGTCCTTTATTCAGCTGCTGTTGGAAACAAAGAGGGATGATTAGTATTGTCCTTTATTCAGCTGCTGGTGGAAACAAAGAGGGATGATTAGTATTGTCCTTTATTCAGCTGCTGGTGGAAACAAAGAGGGATGATTAGTATTGTCCTTTATTCAGCTGCTGTTGGAAACAAAGAGGGATGATTAGTATTGTCCTTTATTCAGCTGCTGTTGGAAACAAAGAGGGATGATTAGTATTGTCCTTTATTCAGCTGTTGTTGGAAACAAAGAGGGATGATTATTATTGTCCTTTATTCAGCTGCTGTTGGAAACAAAGAGGGATGATTAGTATTGTCTTATGACAGTAATTATTTTTTGTTGTTGCATAATTTCCATTAGGGCACCCAACTCCAGGTAGTACTGTTCCAGTCTGTTTTCTTCCGTTTGATGCCTAATGAACATGACCCGGACAAGACTGAATACCGGTCTAAGTAGACCATGTGTACTGGTGATAAATGTCAATACTTGTCTGTCATTTAAATAAAATGAAAAAACAAACCTTTTCCTGTTTCTGTTTTTCACTTAGTAAGACTGTGAGGGAGTTGCTGACTTTTTTCAAGTCCTCCACCTCCACTGTAACATAAGAGGTGCACAGTTAAAACATTATTTCATACAATACAGGGACATAATACAGGCCCCACTGACCGTTGAGATGCATGAACAATAACATTGGTTACTTTTCAAACGGTATATTATTAAATCAATACTTACGTGAGAGACAGAGGTCTCGAAACAAGGACTCTAGGAAGCCGGGAATAGTGTATGGAACTCTCAAATGGGGATATCTTGTCTTTTAACAACTTTTCAAACGCTGTGAACTCATCTTTAGAATACGGGCTTATAGCATCAATTCCTTTGACGTTGTTGACGACACCTGATTTGAGAAGGGAAAATGATTTGAGCACCATGATATTGTAGCGACCCGCACAGACAGCTGTGTGTTATGTGTTAGGCTAGTAGGTGGTTGTGTTGTACTGACCAGTACCCAGTGTTCGCGGGGTCCGACATGTCAATCAACCTGCTATCTGCCAATCACGGGAATGCCTGGAATGTTCTGATGCCGGGCATCGTGGTGGTTGGCGGAGTGGCGTGGAGGGGGGTTGGGCAGGGGGGTGGAGCATTGGAAGTTAAGACCAGGTTCAGCCTTTGTTCTCCCTCTTACGTCTGGGCTTCACAAGAGAAGGTCACGGTTGGCTTGTGGGTTATCTTTCATTTATTTGGCGTGGGCTTCGGCCAAACAGTAGCCTGTGTAAAGTTAGGTTAATAAACCGTCAATTCGTAAACTCAAACCTCTGTCTGGACAATTGTTCCTTTATGATCTAGTCAGGTCATTACATTGGTGTCAGAAGTAAAAACGTTGATAAAAGTTAGCCAGCTAGCTAGCTGACTTCTGTGGCTAGCTACTAGCGGGCATGAGCGCTTCGTCGACTGTGCTTCGCGCGGATTCTGGTGGGCGGACGGAAGGTGTGACGTCGACGCGGCGGGACGAGGAATCTGGGGCTCAGGATGTAAACAAACATGGCGGCGCCCAGTTCCCAGCTGCGTCCGTATCTGTTAAGACCCCGAAGTATTCCGGTAAGGCGGATTGGGAAGCTTTTCATGCTCAGTTTGAACTGTTAGCTCATTTTAGGGGGTGGTCGAATGAAGATAGGGCACTGCAGTTGGCTTTATGCCTCACGGATGATGTTCTGGCCTGTTTGATATTGATTAGCCCCGAGTACAGACGTGATTATGGTGCTTGAGTGGGAGCACTGAGGAGGCGCTATGGACAGTGTGTACAGCCCGGGCTACTGCGCTCCGAACTGAGTAATAGACGCAGGCAGCCTGGAGAGCCTCTACGGGTGCTACCTAATGACATTGAGAGCCTCTCTCGGCGAGCATATGCTCACATGCCCCCCTCCGTGCAGAGCGAGCTAGCACGGGACCAGTTCATACAGGCGCTCTCTCCTACGGAGCTGCGCATACAGACCCAGCTGGCTCATCCTGAGTCATTGCAGATAGCCTTGGAGATGGCTTTGGAGAGGGAGCTGGTGTGGGCTGGGGCTTTGGTGGGGGTGCAGGGAGACAGACCCTCTGTGCGAGCTGGGGGGGCAGAGCAGCCCGGAGCTGGAAAAGCCTGCATGGGTGGCTGAAATGACAGAACTCATTCGTGCTGTGTCGCTACAGGCGGCGCGAAACACACGCCCTGGTCCCAGGGTCTGCTGGGGTTGTGGCCAGCCAGGCCATCTGCGCCGGGATTGCCCCATGTCCCCCAGAGCTCAGGGAATGGCTCGGGGTCCGCATAGACCGGGTAGTGTGGACCCCTGGTTTTCTATCCCAACCACCATCTTCTTCAGGAGGAGCCCACCGGCACAGACGGGGATGGCTCCACTTCCCCCAGAAGCAGACGAGGGCAAGCGGATGGCGCCTGTTGTTGTGGTGGGCCGGACCTGTGTTGGGGACTTTTGTCATGTCCCTGTCACTGTGGAGGGGGTACCCTGCTCTGCCCTGGTGGACAATGGGTCCACAGTAACCCTGGTAAGGCCAGATATTGTGCCAGGTTGGACTGGTGAATGCAGGTGTGAGGCAGAAGAGGAACTATGACGTGCACACCCGGGGAAGGCACTTTGTGGCTGGGGAGCTGGTCTGGGTCTACAGCCCCCTAAGGAAAAAAGGCAGATGCCCCAAGTTGGACAGTCACTGGGTGGGACCCTGCAGCGTCCTGGAGAGGGTAGGGGAGGTTGTTTACCGGGTGCAGCTTCCTCCCAGGGGGAGAAAGGTGGCACTGCACCGGGACAGGTTAGCCCCATACAGATGGGCCTCTTCTCCCCAAACCCCAGGGACCCCCACAATTCCCCTTTCTGGCAATGACATTCTCCAGACAGCCCACTCCCCCCGTCTCTCTCCCTGTGTCACCGTATTACCCGTTCCCGCTTCCTTGTCCCCCATATCCTTCATCCCCTGGTTCCCAGAGGTGCACTCTGCGACCATCACGGCCACGCAGGCAAAGGAGACCTCCGGGTCGCTTCAGAGACTTTGTTTGTTCCCTCGGGGACGAGGGACTTTGTGGTGGGGGGGGGCTGTGTAGCGACCCGCACAGACAGCTGTGTGTTATGTGTTAGGCTAGTAGGTGGTTGTTTTGTACTGACCAGTACCCAGTGTTCGAGGGGTCCGACATGCCAATCAACCTGCTATCTGCCAATCACGGGAATGCCTGGAATGTTCTGATGCCGGGCATCGTGGTGGTTGGCGGAGTGGTGTGGAGGGGGGTTGGGCAGGGGGGTGGAGCATTGGAAGTTAAGACCAGGTTTAACCTTCGTTCTCCCTATTACGTCTGGGCTTCACAAGAGAAGGTCACGGTTGGCTTGTGGGTTATCTTTCATTTATTTGGCGTGGGCTTCGGCCAAACAGTAGCCTGTGTAAAGTTAGGTTAATAAACCGTCAATTCGTAAACTCAAACCTCTGTCTGGACAATTGTTCCTTTATGATCTAGTCAGGTCATTACAATATGAAGCTTTCCACAGGTAACTGGTGTTGACAATGTCTAAAACTCTTGATTCTTAAACCAGACATTTTGCAATATAAATCTCAGATTCTCTGTAAAGCTTTCTATTTATCTGTAATACGTGTAGACTGTCAGCCTTAAATATTTATCATTCAACATACACTACATGAACAAAAGTATGTGGACACCTGCTCGTTGAACATCTCATTCCAAAATCATGGGCATTAATATAGAGTTGGTCCCCCCTTTGCTGCTATAACAGCCTCCACTCTTCTGGGAAGGCATTAATATGGAGTTGGTCCCCCCTTTGCTGTCATAACAGCCTCCACTCTTCTGGGAAGGCATTAATATGGAGTTGGTCCCCCCTTTGCTGCTATAACAGCCTCCACTCTTCTGGGAAGGCATTAATATGGAGTTGGTCCCCCCTTTGCTGCTATAACAGCCTCCACTCTTCTGGGAAGGCTTTCCACAAGATGTTGGAACATTGCTGCGGGGGACTTGCTTCCATTCAGCCACAAGAGCATTAGTGAGGTCGGGCACTGATGTTGGGCGATTAGTAGTGTGTCTAATGCAGTGGGCATCATTGACCCCGGTCATGGACCCCCTACTTCTACGCTGCTGCTACTCTCTGTTTCTGATTTATGCATAGTCACTTTAACTCTACCTACATGTACATATTACCTCAACTAACCGGTGCCCCCGCACATTGACTCTGTGCCGGTACCCCCTGTATATAGCCTCACTATTGTTATTTTACTGCTGCTGTTTAATTAGGCTAGGAGAAACCTCATGATGGGTATAGTGAACATTTTAGTATGATGTAGTAGCCTAAACCTAACTTTCAGAATGAATCAAACCAGTGTAGTTTTAATTCATCAATATACAGTATTTTGTGTGTAAATAGCATTTTATGTGCATGATATGAATGAAGTTTGTTGTAGTGACTGAGTAAGCCTAATTGTAATAGTATGCCTCAACAGTGTCATGTTTGCAAAAGTTTATTGTGCTGAGCACACATTTAGGCAGCCAGGACCACAGGCCGGGACCACTCTGTAGGCCGCACTGTCGGTCTAGCTCTCACTGCAGTCCAATGCCATGGACATCGTTGAAGTTTGGCCTCTAATAATTTAGGAGGGCAACTTTATAAAGGCCTCCTCACAATGGCCTTATCATACAAGGCTCTATAGACAGATTTAAAAATACATAGGCTATTTTTGCGTGGATGATGTATGTATTGAAGTCAAGTGGTTCAACATTCAAGTGTATTTTATTGACAACATAGAACAGCTTGTACAAGGCGACGGTCGGTGGAAGTCTGGCGCCACCAAGTGGACAATTATTTTAGTTCCCTTGTGGCATCAACGCTTCCCGAGATATTTTATAAAAGATCAAATGTTATGTCCGTTTTATTATCTACAAATTATTTATCCAACCCCTATTTGATAGAATAATATTCCAATTTAGCTGTAAATCTGGTTTTAACTCAATAAGGATTTGTCTAGTTTCCGATTGGAGGGCAGATGACCGCGTGACTGTATCCTACCAATGTGTTACTTTGTATCAGTGAAAAGTGTCTTTTCCCGACGTTGATCAAATCCCGAAATATGTCACCATTTTTTAACAGCATCATAATCTTTGATATTTGATGTAAAGTTTACAGAGCTCATTTTGCTGTAAGCGTTTCCGGATTTGACGTGTCTGAGAACGGCACCTTCCTCCCGAAAGCATTGCGGTATCGCTTCTCGGCCTTTTGGCTAAGATCAAGTGTAGTATTTTAATTGGCTTGTTTTACACAGACGTCTTCCGGTCAGATCAACATTATATGATCATAATTTGACCCTGAATAAATTTTGTCCCAGGGACAATTGTTTTGCAATTGAAACAATTCCCCATGTTTTATGGGAATGTTCTTTTGCCAAATTGGTTTGGAGAAAAATTAAACTATTTTTTGAGATTTTAAAAAACATTGATTATGAAGGGGTAGCCAAACTTGAACTAAAAAATGTGGAAAGGGTGCAATTATTAGCATTAGTGACTCTGGTGTCCCTTATCAAGACCAAACTTTGGGAGGCCAGATGTGGTGCGGTCAATGACACCCTCAAGTGGTCACCGACGGGATTAGTTGAATTTATAAAACAGGACATTTGGAAAAGAATACAATTCGAAATAGATAAGTGGGGCATTGTATCAGTGAAACAGAGGTGGAAAGGGGTTTACCCTTCACTGTAAATGTTTTTAGAGCCAATTGAAATGTAGGCTAAGCCTTTGTACATATTTGATATACACTGAGGTTTATTCAGAATTCACTTTGGTATATGTATATGTTTGTATTTATAGAATTCTTTGTATTGTTTTTTGGAGATTGTTAGAGGCAAGTTAAACTTGAATGTAATAATACTGGTCAGGTTATGCAGAACAGCTTTTTTTGAGTAGTCTTGCTATTGTTATATTGTTACACTACTTTTGGATACTGTTTTTATGAATCGATGTCATGTAATGCACTGATTTTGTAATTGTATTTCAATGAGAAATGTAAATAAAAATTCTTTTTCCCAAAAAAAAAAAAAAAAATCTGTTCTTATCAGTTTAATATCTGATACGTCCCCTATCTGGGGACCATATATTAAATTGATTTTTGGAATAGGGAGATGGAATAGGGGCTTGCTCCGTCCACTCCACGCATCGACCTGGTATTGCAGTACCTCCAGGAACGGTGCACCCCCTGCCGTTGTAAAGAAAAAGCAGACGAAGCCAACCGGATGGTTCGTTTATTAGAATCATGATGGATATTGCGTTTAATTAAGCAAGTCTATGTCACTAGATAGTGGTCAGTCACCCATTTAATCAAAACAAATGTAAATAGTTTTTGATGCTTTAATGCCGTTTTTATGTGTATAAAATGATGTACAAAAATATATATGAGCTGTTTTCAAAGGAAATGCAACAATAAAACTTTTCCAAAAGAAAATATATGTTCTCTGGGAGACCCGCCAGGGACCTGTGGAAGAAAACAGGCCCTGATCTCATGTCTGCCAGCAGGGGAAGACCTAACGCCCCAGCTCGTCCTGTTATGGGGTGGGCCGAAGGCCTCCACAAAGCTCTGGCCCACCCTCACGTGTCTGAAGGACGCACTGTGGTCCTCCCGCAACCTGCTGGTAGCGAAACGAGTAGAGACCACCCTCCAGGCAGTGGCCATGGTAGTCACGGATGCTCTGGGGCGATACAGAAGAAATGGGGCCTCGACCCCAGGTGAAGGGTCCCCCACAACACCCAAGGTCCCGGCGGGCCATTTTTATAAACTATCTCTGGAAGCACTGCCGCCACAAGGGAACAAAACAAATTGTCCACTTGGTGGCGCCAGACTTCCACCGACCGTCGCCTTGTACAAGCTGTTCTATGTTGTCAATAAAATACACTTAAATGTTGAACCACTTTAAAAAAATGTTATTTAACTAGGCAAGTCAGTTAAGAACAAATTCTTATTTACAATGACCCACCCACCTAGGAACAGTGGGTTCAGGGGCAGAACGACAGATGTTTTACCTTGTCAGCTTGAGGATTCGATCTTGCAACCTTTACAGTTACTAGTCCAAAGCTCTAACCACTAGGTTACACCTGGCTTCAATACATACACCATCAACGCAAAAATAGCCCATGTATTTTTAAATCTGTCTGTAGAGCCTTGTATGATAAGGCCATTGGGAGGAAAAATTCCCTATGAGAAAAATGAATGGTGGAAAAACAATTGGAAACATTTCCTTGTTTCTGGGTATTATGACTCCAGTGTGTGTTCGCTGCATGGACAGTGCCATTGAGGACTTAAGGCATTTTTAAAACATTTGTCAACTGGGTACAAGGATGGGCAAGAATGACAAAATACCATAAACATCAATGACTAACAGTGTATTATGAAGGCTGTGTTGACCTGACTAACAGTGTATTATGAAGGCTGTGTTGACCTGACTAACAGTGTATTATGAAGGCTGTGTTGACCTGACTAACAGTGTATTATGAAGGCTGTGTTGACCTGACTAACAGTGTATTATGAAGGCTGTGTTGACCTGACTAACAGTTTATTATGAAGGCTGTGTTGACCTGACTAACAGTGTATTATGAAGGCTGTGTTGACCTGACTAACAGTGTATTATGAAGGCTGTGTTGACCTGACTAACAGTGTATTTTATGGCCGTATTGTTCTCCCTCTCCAGATCAGTGAGGAGGAGTTCGGCCGGGTGCTGAAGGAACATCAGGAGCACCATGAGAAAGAACTCAACCAGATTCATAGTGTGTTTCTTCTCAAGTCTTCTATGTATAGAATAATTTGCCACTTAACAGACACTGTTATCCAAAGAAATGTAGAGTACAGTGAGTGCATAGAGAGTGATCCCTGCAATTAGTAGAATAGATACAATGGCAGAAGCACACCTCCAGAGTGGCTCAGTGGTTTAAGGCACTGTATCGCAGTGTTAGCTGTGCCACTAGAGATTCTGGGTTCGAGCCCAGGTTCTGTCGCAGCCGGCCGCGAGCGGGAGACCCATGGAGCTGTGCACAATTGGCCCAGCGTCGTCCGGGTTAGGGGAAGGTTTGTCCGGGCAGGGATGTCCTTGTCCCATCGCGCTCTAGCGACTCCTGTGGCGGGCTGGGCGCATGCACGCTGACACGGTCACCAGCTGTACGGTGTTTCCTCTGACACATTGGTACGGCTGGTTTCCGGGTTAAGCGAGCATTGTGTCAAGAAGCAGTGCTGCTTGGTTGGGTCGTGTTTCGGAGGACGCACGGCTCTCGACCGTCCTCTCTCCGAGTCCGTACGGAAGTTGCAGCGACTAGACAAGACTAACTTCCAATTTGAAACCACGAAATTGGGGAGAAAAAAAGGGTAAAGAAATAAATAAAATGCCAGGTGTGAGAGCAAACCCTAAGTATGATTTAAATATGTTCTTCTATCGATTCAGGCTCCACTGATCACAAGAGAGAAGAGGGTGGTTGTGGGAAGCAGTGTGCTGAGACCGTGTCTGAGTTGCAGAAGAAGAGTCAGGACCTCCGGAAGCATCTAGAGAATGCCTGCAGACAGCTACAGGCCACAGTCAAGGAGAACAAGGCCTCCATGCAGCACCTCAAAGGTAACAAAACTCCCTGTTGAATCCCAAATCAACCCCTGGCTCCTGGTCCTTAGGCCACGTTTCCTGTAGGTTTTAGGATAGCAGGTGACAGAAAGCATTCCTATTTCGAGAACCACTAGGGGGGAAAAACGTGTTTTAATTCAAACATTTTAAGTGCTATCCACTGGGAATACAATGGACATCTTACTGGATGTGTTTTTTACCCAAATCAAATTCAAATCGTAATAATCGGTGTCCTTCCTTGTCCACTCCCTCTTTTTGTAGATGATCACGAGGTGGCACTATGGACGGAGAAAGAGCACAACCTGCAGGAAGTGGAGGAAGTGAAAAGATGTGCAGCCAAAGAATCCTCTGGGTAAGGAAACTTGACTTTTGACTCGTCCATATTGGATAGTGCTGAGCGATTTAACCGAATTTACGGTTATTTTTCGTTTTTTAAAATACTAATTGACTGACATCAGTTGAATTATTTGAACTCCATTTCGTATGTACAGTGGGGAGAACAAGTATTTGATACACTGCCGATTTTGCAGGTTTTCCTACTTACAAAGCATGTAGAGGTCTGTAATTTTTTATCATAGGTACACTTCAACTGTGAGAGACGGAATCTAAAACAAAAATCCAGAAAATCACATTGTATGATTTTTAAGTAATTAATTTGCATTTTATTGCATGACATAAGTATTTGATACATCAGAAAAGCAGAAAGTTCTCCCCACTGTATATATTTTTTTTTCTTCTGTGAGCTTAATGCACACATCGCACAGTTTCTCTAGAGATACTTCAGATCCAGCCTGAACTGTACGATGTAGTAGGGAGTTGTAGTTTCTCTAGAGATACTTCAGATCCAGCCTGAACTGTACGATGTAGTAGGGAGTTGTAGTTTCTCTAGAGATACTTCAGATCCAGCCTGAACTGTACGATGTAGTAGGGAGTTGTAGTTTCTCTAGAGATACTTCAGATCCAGCCTGAACTGTACGATGTAGTAGGGAGTTGTAGTTTCTCTAGAGATACTTCAGATCCAGCCTGAACTGTACGATGTAGTAGGGAGTTGTAGTTTCTCTAGAGATACTTCAGATCCAGCCTGAACTGTACGATGTAGTAGGGAGTTGTAGTTTCCAACAGGCATATATTCTACATAATTGAGCTCATGTATTTTTTTGCCCGTACTACAGACGGCTATATCGGTCCGCTAATTAAGGGATTGTAAAGGCCCAGTGCACTACTTTTGTGGCATTATTTTAAATTATTACTATTTTATTCCTGATTTTTCAGGGGATGCTATAGCACACTCAGCACCCCTACTTCCCTCAGTTATGTTTTAGCGCATAAAACGTGGTAATTAACTACAATGACCATAAGCCATTGCGCATTTACTTGTCCGGTCTGTGTTTCTTTTATGCCTGCTGCAGAAGAGGCAGAAGAATGAGCGATGGTGAGGGGATATAGAGAGCAGCGGTTGCTTCGTGAGGTATCTCTACCTGAAAATACATCATTGATAGTTTGTGATTGATAGTTGGTATTCAGAAACTTTTTATTTACTTTGAAGAACTACAAAATAGTGATGTCAGACAGCATATGCAGCAGCTTTATATGAAATAATAAAGTCCCCAAATAAAACAAATGTAATATTTTATTAAAGTCAATTTAATGTGAATAAATGATGGTTAATAAGTGATCAGCAGTAATGGACAGTCACTACCATCATGGGACTTGTATTAATTGTTTTATTCTGTGTTGCAGCATTCAACCCAAATAATGAAAGACAAAATCGAAAAAACGTGATCATTTTTTAAATAATATAACCGAAAACGAAGAGACCTCAAAAAGCACTAATCGCTCAGCACTAATATTGGATGTAATTCTAGTCAGATGTAAAGTCACTAGTTACCAAATTAAAAGTTGAGCAAGTTAGATTTTCCCACAAATGTACCCAGATGTTTTTATAAACTATTTATAAGTAAATAGTTTATGATACTTGAATGCCATAATTTACTTATTTTGTTAGATACTTCTTTCTCCCTATTGGCTGAAATCGTATTTTTTCAAAGCCATTTTTTAGCCTTCATGCTAGCTGTTCGGTCCGAATTTGTCACCTCTCAACTGCCGTAGGGGGTCTATTCCTAAAATTGTGTGCCAATATTCTTCATTTTAGGCTCCAAAAAAAGTGTCCCGTTACTGGCCATTTTATATTCAGCTGTGTTTTGTATAGGCTATCAATACGTTATCACGTCATGTTAGACGGGCGTTTGGTATCGTGTCATGTTAGACGGGCGTTTGGTATCGCGTCATGTTAGACGGGCGTTTGGTATCGCGTCATGTTAGACGGGCGTTTGGCGTCACGTCATGTTAGACGGGCATTTGGCATCGCGTCATGTTAGACGGGCGTTTGGTATCGCGTCATGTTAGACGGGCGTTTGGTATCGCGTCATGTTAGACGGGCGTTTGGTGTCGCGTCATGTTAGACGGGCGTTTGGCATCGCGTCATGTTAGACGGGCGTTTGGTATCGCGTCATGTTAGACGGGCGTTTGGCATCGCGTCATGTTAGACGGGCGTTTGGCGTCGCGTCATGTTAGACGGGCGTTTGGTATCGCGTCATGTTAGACGGGCGTTTGGCGTCGCGTCATGTTAGACGGGCGTTTGGTATCGCGTCATGTTAGACGGGCGTTTGGCGTCGCGTCATGTTAGACGGGCGTTTGGCGAATGTTTGGCGTCATGTTAGACGGGCGTTTGGCATCGCGTCATGTTAGACGGGCGTTTGGCGTCGCGTCATGTTAGACGGGCGTTTAGCGTTTGGTATCGCGTCATGTTAGACGGGCGTTTGGTGTCGCGTCATGTTAGACGGGCGTTTGGCGTCACGTCATGTTAGACGGGCGTTTGGTATCGCGTCATGTTAGACGGGCGTTTGGTATCGCGTCATGTTAGACGGGCGTTTGGTATCGCGTCATGTTAGACGGGCGTTTGGTATCGCGTCATGTTAGACGGGCGTTTGGTATCGCGTCATGTTAGACGGGCGTTTGGCATCGCGTCATGTTAGACGGGCGTTTGGCGTCGCGTCATGTTAGACGGGCGTTTGGTGTCGCGTCATGTTAGACGGGCGTTTGGCGTCGCGTCATGTTAGACGGGCGTTTGGCGTCGCGTCATGTTAGACGGGCGTTTGGCGTCGCGTCATGTTAGACGGGCGTTTGGCGTCGCGTCATGTTAGACGGGCGTTTGGTGTCGCGTCATGTTAGACGGGCGTTTGGTGTCGCGTCATGTTAGACGGGCGTTTGGCGTCGCGTCATGTTAGACGGGCGTTTGGTATCGCGTCATGTTAGACGGGCGTTTGGTATCGCGTCATGTTAGACGGGCGTTTGGTATCGCGTCATGTTAGACGGGCGTTTGGTATCGCGTCATGTTAGACGGGCGTTTGGTATAGCGTCATGTTAGACGGGCGTTTGGTATCACGTCATGTTAGACTGGCGTTTGGTATCGCGTCATGTTAGACTGGCGTTTGGTGTCGCGTCATGTTAGACGGGCGTTTGGTGTCGCGTCATGTTAGACGGGCGTTTGGCGTCGTGTCATGTTAGACGGGCGTTTGGTATCGCGTCATGTTAGACGGGCGTTTGGTATCGCGTCATGTTAGACGGGCGTTTGGCATCGCGTCATGTTAGACGGGCGTTTGGCATCGCGTCATGTTAGAGGGCGTTTGGCGTCGCGTCATGTTAGACGGGCGTTTGGTATCGCGTCATGTTAGACGGGCGTTTGGCGTCGCGTCATGTTAGACGGGCGTTTGGTATCGCGTCATGTTAGACGGGCGTTTGGCGTCGCGTCATGTTAGACGGGCGTTTGGCGAATGTTTGGCGTCATGTTAGACGGGCGTTTGGCATCGCGTCATGTTAGACGGGCGTTTGGCGTCGCGTCATGTTAGACGGGCGTTTAGCGTTTGGTATCGCGTCATGTTAGACGGGCGTTTGGTGTCGCGTCATGTTAGACGGGCGTTTGGCGTCACGTCATGTTAGACGGGCGTTTGGTATCGCGTCATGTTAGACGGGCGTTTGGTATCGCGTCATGTAAGACGGGCGTTTGGTATCGCGTCATGTTAGACGGGCGTTTGGTATCGCGTCATGTTAGACGGGCGTTTGGTGTCGCGTCATGTTAGACGGGTGTTTGGCGTCGCGTCATGTTAGACGGGCGTTTGGTGTCATGTTAGACGGGCGTTTGGTATCGCGTCATGTTAGACGGGCGTTTGGTATCGCGTCATGTTAGACGGGCGTTTGGTATCGCGTCATGTTAGACGGGCGTTTGGCATCGCGTCATGTTAGACGGGCGTTTGGCATCGCGTCATGTTAGACGGGCGTTTGGCATCGCGTCATGTTAGACGGGCGTTTGGCATCGCGTCATGTTAGACGGGCGTTTGGTATCGCGTCATGTTTGGTATCGCGTCATGTTAGACGGGCGTTTGGTATCGCGTCATGTTAGACGGGCGTTTGGTATCGCGTCATGTTAGACGGGCGTTTGGTATCGCGTCATGTTAGACGGGCGTTTGGTATCGCGTCATGTTAGACGGGCGTTTGGTATCGCGTCATGTTAGACGGGCGTTTGGTATCGCGTCATGTTAGACGGGCGTTTGGTATCTCGTCATGTTAGACGGGCGTTTGGCATCGCGTCATGTTAGACGGGCGTTTGGCATCGCGTCATGTTAGACGGGCGTTTGGTATCGCGTCATGTTAGACGGGCGTTTGGCATCGCGTCATGTTAGACGGGCGTTTGGCGTCGCGTCATGTTAGACGGGCGTTTGGCGTCGCGTCATGTTTGGCGTCGCGTCATGTTAGACGGGCGTTTGGCGTCGCGTCATGTTAGACGGGAGTTTGGTGTCGCGTCATGTTAGACGGGCGTTTGGCATCGCGTCATGTTAGACGGGCGTTTGGTGTCGCGTCATGTTAGACGGGCGTTTGGCGTCGCGTCATGTTAGACGAGCGTTTGGCGTCGCGTCATGTTAGACGGGCGTTTGGTGTCGCGTCATTTTAGACGGGCGTTTGGTGTCGCGTCATTTTAGACGGGCGTTTGGTGTCGCGTCATTTTAGACGGGCGTTTTGTGTCGCGTCATTTTAGACGGGCGTTTGGTGTCGCGTCGTGTTAGACGGGCGTTTGGCGTCGCGTCGTGTTAGACGGGCGTTTGGCGTCGTGTCGTGTTAGACGGGCGTTTGGCGTCGCGTCGTGTTAGACGGGCGTTTGGCATCGCGTCGTGTTAGACGGGCGTTTGGCGTCGTGTTAGACGGGCGTTTGGTGTCGCGTCGTGTTAGACGGGCGTTTGGTATCGCGTCATGTTAGACGGGCGTTTGGCATCGCGTCATGTTAGACGGGCGTTTGGCGTCGCGTCATGT
>NW_024057913.1:0-78498 GCF_016432855.1 Salvelinus namaycush
GGGCTTACTCAGTGCGCTGCGTAGGGCTTACTCAGTGCGCTGCGTAGGGCTTACTCAGTGCGCTGCGTAGAGCTTACTCAGTGTGCTGCGTAGGGCTTACTCAATGCGCTGCGTAGGGCTTACTCAGTGCGCTGCGTAGGGCTTACTCAGTACACTGCGTAGGGCTTACTCAGTACACTGCGTAGGGCTTACTCAGTACACTGCGTAGGGCTTACTCAATACACTGCGTAGGGCTTACTCAGTAAACTGCGTAGGGCTTACTCAGTAAACTGCGTAGGGCTTACTCAGTACACTGCGTAGGGCTTACTCAATACACTGCGTAGGGCTTGCTCAGTGCGCTGCGTAGGGCTTACTCGGTGTGCTGCGTAGGGCTTACTCAGTGTGCTGCTTAGGGCTTACTCAGTGCGCTGCGTAGGGCTTACTCAGTGCGCTGCGTAGGGCTTACTCAGTGCGTTGCGTAGGGCTTACTCAGTGCGCTGCGTAGGGCTTACTCAGTGCGCTGCGTAGGGCTTACTCAATGCACTGCGTAGGGCTTACTCAATGCACTGCGTAGGGCTTACTCAATACGCTGCGTAGGGCTTACTCAGTGTGTTGCGTAGGGCTTACTCAGTGTGCTGCGTAGGGCTTACTCAGTGTGCTGCGTAGGGCTTACTCAGTGTGCTGCATAGGGCTTACTCAATACACTGCGTAGGGCTTACTCAATACACTGCGTAGGGCTTACTCAGTGTGCTGCATAGGGCTTACTAAATACACTGCGTAGGGCTTACTCAATACACTGCGTAGGCCTTACTCAATACACTGTGTAGGCCTTACTCAATACACTGTGTAGGGCTTACTCAGTGCGCTGCGTAGGGCTTACTCAATACACTGCGTAGGGCTTACTCAGTGCACTGCGTAGGGCTTACTCAGTACACTGCGTAGGGCTTACTCAATGCACTGCGTAGGGCTTACTCAGTAAACTGCGTAGGGCTTACTCAATATACTGCGTAGGGCTTACTCAATGCACTGCGTAGGGCTTACTCAGTACACTGCGTAGGGCTTACTCAGTGCGCTGCGTAGGGCTTACTCAGTGTGCTGCGTAGGGCTTACTCAGTGTGTTGCGTAGGGCTTACTCAGTGTGCTGCGTAGGGCTTACTCAGTGTGCTGCGTAGGGCTTACTCAATGCGCTGCGTAGGGCTTACTCAGTACACTGCGTAGGGCTTACTCAATACGCTGCGTAGGGCTACTCAGTGTGCTGGGTAGGGCTTACTCAGTGTCCTGCGTAGGGCTTACTCAGTGTGCTGCGTAGGGCTTACTCAGTGTGCTGCGTAGGGCTTACTAAATACGCTGCGTAGGGCTTACTCAATACACTGCGTAGGCCTTACTCAATACACTGCGTAGGGCTTACTCAGTGCGCTGCGTAGGGCTTACTCAATACGCTGCGTAGGGCTTACTCAGTGCGCTGCGTAGGGCTTACTCAGTACACTGCGTAGGGCTTACTCAATGCACTGCGTAGGGCTTACTCAATACGCTGCGTAGGGCTACTCAGTGTGCTGCGTAGGGCTTACTCAGTGTGCTGCGTAGGGCTTACTCAGTGTGCTGCGTAGGGCTTACTCAGTGTGCTGCGTAGGGCTTACTAAATACACTGCGTAGGGCTTACTCAATACACTGCGTAGGCCTTACTCAATACACTGTGTAGGGCTTACTCAATACACTGCGTAGGGCTTACTCAGTGCGCTGCGTAGGGCTTACTCAATACGCTGCATAGGGCTTACTCAGTGCGCTGCGTAGGGCTTACTCAGTACACTGCGTAGGGCTTACTCAATGCACTGCGTAGGGCTTACTCAGTACACTGCGTAGGGCTTACTCAATATACTGCGTAGGGCTTACTCAGTACACTGCGTAGGGCTTACTCAGTACACTGCGTAGGGCTTACTCAGTACACTGCGTAGGGCTTACTCAGTACACTGTGTAGGGCTTAATCAATACACTGCGCAGGGCTTACTCAGTACACTGCATAGGGCTTACTCAGTACACTGCGTAGGGCTTACTCAGTGCGCTGCGTAGGGCTTACTCAGTGTGCTGCGTAGGGCTTACTCAGTGTGCTGCGTAGGGCTTACTCAGTGCGCTGCGTAGGGCTTACTCAGTGTGTTGCGTAGGGCTTACTCAGTGTGCTGCGTAGGGCTTACTCAGTGTGCTGCGTAGGGCTTACTCAATGCGCTGCGTAGGGCTTACTCAGTACACTGCGTAGGGCTTACTCAATACGCTGCGTAGGGCTACTCAGTGTGCTGCGTAGGGCTTACTCAGTGTGCTGCGTAGGGCTTACTCAATGCGCTGCGTAGGGCTTACTCAGTACACTGCGTAGGGCTTACTCAATACGCTGCGTAGGGCTACTCAGTGTGCTGCGTAGGGCTTACTCAGTGTGCTGCGTAGGGCTTACTCAGTGTGCTGCGTAGGGCTTACTCAATGCGCTGCGTAGGGCTTACTCAGTACACTGCGTAGGGCTTACTCAGTGCGCTGCGTAGGGCTTACTCAGTGCGCTGCGTAGGGCTTACTCAGTGCGCTGCGTAGAGCTTACTCAGTGTGCTGCGTAGGGCTTACTCAGTGCACTGCGTAGGGCTTACTCAGTACACTGCGTAGGGCTTACTCAGTACACTGCGTAGGGCTTACTCAGTACACTGCGTAGGGCTTACTCAATACACTGCGTAGGGCTTACTCAGTAAACTGCGTAGGGCTTACTCAGTGTGCTGCGTAGGGCTTACTCAGTGTGCTGCGTAGGACTTACTCAGTGTGCTGCGTAGGGCTTACTCAGTGTGCTGAGTAGGGCTTACTCAGTGTGCTGCGTAGGAATTACTCAATACGCTGCGTAGGGCTTACTCAGTGCGCTGCGTAGGGCTTACTCAGTGCGCTGCGTAGGGCTTACTCAGTGCGCTGCGTAGGGCTTACTCAGTGCGCTGCGTAGGGCTTACTCAGTGCGCTGCGTAGGGCTTACTCAGTGCGCTGCGTAGGGCTTACTCAGTGAGCTGAGTAGGGCTTACTCAGTGTGCTGCGTAGGGCTTACTCAATGCGCTGCGTAGGGCTTACTCAGTGCGCTGCGTAGGGCTTACTCAATACGCTGCGTAGGGCTTACTCAGTGTGCTGCGTAGGGCTTACTCAGTGTGCTGCGTAGGGCTTACTCAGTGTGCTGCGTAGGGCTTACTCAGTGTGCTGCGTAGGGCTTACTCAGTGTGCTGCGTAGGGCTTACTCAATGCGCTGCGTAGGGCTTACTCAGTACACTGCGTAGGGCTTACTCAATACGCTGCGTAGGGCTACTGAGTGTGCTGCGTAGGGCTTACTCAGTGTGCTGCGTAGGGCTTACTCAGTGTGCTGCGTAGGGCTTACTCAATGCGCTGCGTAGGGCTTACTCAGTACACTGCGTAGGGCTTACTCAGTGCGCTGCGTAGGGCTTACTCAGTGCGCTGCGTAGGGCTTACTCAGTACACTGCGTAGGGCTTACTCAGTACACTGCGTAGGGCTTACTCAATACACTGCGTAGGGCTTACTCAGTACACTGCGTAGGGCTTACTCAGTGTGCTGCGTAGGGCTTACTCAGTGTGCTGCGTAGGGCTTACTCAGTGTGCTGCGTAGGGCTTACTCAGTGTGCTGAGTAGGGCTTACTCAGTGTGCTGCGTAGGAATTACTCAATACGCTGCGTAGGGCTTACTCAGTGCGCTGCGTAGGGCTTACTCAGTGCGCTGCGTAGGGCTTACTCAGTGCGCTGCGTAGGGCTTACTCAGTGCGCTGCGTAGGGCTTACTCAGTGCGCTGCGTAGGGCTTACTCAGTGCGCTGCGTAGGGCTTACTCAGTGAGCTGAGTAGGGCTTACTCAGTGTGCTGCGTAGGGCTTACTCAATGCGCTGCGTAGGGCTTACTCAGTGCGCTGCGTAGGGCTTACTCAATACGCTGCGTAGGGCTTACTCAGTGTGCTGCGTAGGGCTTACTCAGTGTGCTGCGTAGGGCTTACTCAGTGTGCTGCGTAGGGCTTACTCAGTGTGCTGCGTAGGGCTTACTCAGTGTGCTGAGTAGGGCTTACTCAGTGTGCTGCGTAGGGCTTACTCAATACGCTGCGTAGGGCTTACTCAGTGCGCTGCGTAGGGCTTACTCAGTGCGCTGCGTAGGGCTTACTCAGTGCGCTGCGTAGGGCTTACTCAGTGCGCTGCGTAGGGCTTACTCAGTGCGCTGCGTAGGGCTTACTCAGTGTGCTGCGTAGGGCTTACTCAGTGTGCTGCGTAGGGCTTACTCAGTGTGCTGCGTAGGGCTTACTCAGTGCGCTGCGTAGGGCTTACTCAATACGCTGCGTAGGGCTTACTCAGTGCGCTGCGTAGGGCTTACTCAATGCGCTGCGTAGGGCTTACTCAGTACACTGCGTAGGGCTTACTCAATACGCTGCGTAGGGCTACTCAGTGTGCTGCGTAGGGCTTACTCAGTGTGCTGCGTAGGGCTTACTCAATGCGCTGCGTAGGGCTTACTCAGTACACTGCGTAGGGCTTACTCAATACGCTGCGTAGGGCTACTCAGTGTGCTGCGTAGGGCTTACTCAGTGTGCTGCGTAGGGCTTACTCAGTGTGCTGCGTAGGGCTTACTCAATGCGCTGCGTAGGGCTTACTCAGTACACTGCGTAGGGCTTACTCAGTGCGCTGCGTAGGGCTTACTCAGTGCGCTGCGTAGGGCTTACTCAGTGCGCTGCGTAGAGCTTACTCAGTGTGCTGCGTAGGGCTTACTCAGTGCACTGCGTAGGGCTTACTCAGTACACTGCGTAGGGCTTACTCAGTACACTGCGTAGGGCTTACTCAGTACACTGCGTAGGGCTTACTCAATACACTGCGTAGGGCTTACTCAGTAAACTGCGTAGGGCTTACTCAGTACACTGCGTAGGGCTTACTCAATACACTGCGTAGGGCTTACTCAGTGCGCTGCGTAGGGCTTACTCAGTGCGCTGCGTAGGGCTTACTCAGTGCGCTGCGTAGGGCTTACTCAGTGCGCTGCGTAGGGCTTACTCAGTGCGCTGCGTAGGGCTTACTCAGTGCGCTGCTTAGGGCTTACTCAATACGCTGCATAGGGCTTACTTAGTGCGCTGCGTAGGGCTTACTCAGTACACTGCGTAGGGCTTACTCAATGCACTGCGTAGGGCTTACTCAGTACACTGCGTAGGGCTTACTCAATATACTGCGTAGGGCTTACTCAGTACACTGCGTAGGGCTTACTCAGTACACTGCGTAGGGCTTACTCAGTACACTGCGTAGGGCTTACTCAATGCACTGCGTAGGGCTTACTCAGTACACTGCGTAGGGCTTACTCAGTGCGCTGCGTAGGGCTTACTCAATACGCTGCGTAGGGCTTACTCAGTGCGCTGCGTAGGGCTTACTCAGTACACTGCGTAGGGCTTACTCAGTGTGCTGCGTAGGGCTTACTCAGTGTGCTGCGTAGGGCTTACTCAGTGTGCTGCGTAGGGCTTACTCAGTGTGCTGCGTAGGGCTTACTCAGTGTGCTGCGTAGGGCTTACTCAGTGTGCTGAGTAGGGCTTACTCAGTGTGCTGCGTAGGGCTTACTCAATACGCTGCGTAGGGCTTACTCAGTGCGCTGCGTAGGGCTTACTCAGTGCGCTGCGTAGGGCTTACTCAGTGCGCTGCGTAGGGCTTACTCAGTGCGCTGCGTAGGGCTTACTCAGTGCGCTGCGTAGGGCTTACTCAGTGCGCTGCGTAGGGCTTACTCAGTGCGCTGCGTAGGGCTTACTCAGTGCGCTGCGTAGGGCTTACTCAGTGCGCTGCGTAGGGCTTACTCAGTGAGCTGAGTAGGGCTTACTCAGTGTGCTGCGTAGGGCTTACTCAATGCGCTGCGTAGGGCTTACTCAGTGCGCTGCGTAGGGCTTACTCAATACGCTGCGTAGGGCTTACTCAGTGTGCTGCGTAGGGCTTACTCAGTGTGCTGCGTAGGGCTTACTCAGTGTGCTGCGTAGGGCTTACTCAGTGTGCTGCGTAGGGCTTACTCAGTGTGCTGAGTAGCGCTTACTCAGTGTGCTGCGTAGGGCTTACTCAATACGCTGCGTAGGGCTTACTCAGTGCGCTGCGTAGGGCTTACTCAGTGTGCTGCGTAGGGCTTACTCAGTGTGCTGCGTAGGGCTTACTCAGTGTGCTGCGTAGGGCTTACTCAGTGAGCTGAGTAGGGCTTACTCAGTGTGCTGCGTAGGGCTTACTCAATACGCTGCGTAGGGCTTACTCAGTGCGCTGCGTAGGGCTTACTCAGTGCGCTGCGTAGGGCTTACTCAGTGCGCTGCTTAGGGCTTACTCAGTGCGCTGCGTAGGGCTTACTCAGTGCGCTGCGTAGGGCTTACTCAGTGCGCTGCGTAGGGCTTACTCAGTGCGCTGCGTAGGGCTTACTCAGTGCGCTGCGTAGGGCTTACTCAGTGCGCTGCGTAGGGCTTACTCAGTGCGCTGCGTAGGGCTTACTCAGTGCGCTGCGTAGGGCTTACTCAGTGCGTTGCGTAGGGCTTACTCAGTGTGCTGCGTAGGGCTTACTCAGTGTCCTGCGTAGGGCTTACTCAGTGCGCTGCGTAGGGCTTACTCAGTGTGCTGCGTAGGGCTTACTCGGTGCGCTGCGTAGGGCTTACTCAGTGTGCTGCGTAGGGCTTACTCAGTGTGCTGCGTAGGGCTTACTCAGTGTGCTGCGTAGGGCTTACTCAGTGTGCTGCGTAGGGCTTACTCAATACACTGCGTAGGGCTTACTCAGTGCGCTGCGTAGGGCTTACTCAGTGCGCTGCGTAGGGCTTACTCAGTGTGCTGCGTAGGGCTTACTCAGTGTGTTGCGTAGGGCTTACTCAGTGTGCTGCGTAGGGCTTACTCAATACACTGCGTAGGGCTTACTCAGTGCGCTGCGTAGGGCTTACTCAGTACACTGCGTAGGGCTTACTCAATACACTGCGTAGGGCTTACTCAGTGCGCTGCGTAGGGCTTACTCAGTGCGCTGCGTAGGGCTTACTCAGTGTGCTGCGTAGGGCTTACTCAGTGCGCTGCGTAGGGCTTACTCAGTGTGCTGCGTAGGGCTTACTCAGTGTGCTGCGTAGGGCTTACTCAGTGTGCTGCGTAGGGCTTACTCAGTGCACTGTGGGACAGGAGGTTTGATAAATTAGACTGTTGAGAGGGTGTTTGAGCCTGTCATGAGGGAATGTGAACTACAACAGATGACTAGTTGAAACAATGGGACAATACAGTAGGGGAAGGAGAGATGGAGAGATAAAGGAGAGGGGGAAGGAGGGAGAAAGAAAGAAGTAGACACAGCCAGAAGTGTTGACACATGCTGCAGTGGGACCTGAAGACTGTAGGCTATACTATAAGAACATTCTCTCTCGCTCTCTCTTCCGCTCTCTCTCCCCTTTTGCTTTATTACCCCTTTCGCTGCCTCCCTCTGTTCCTGCACTCCTTTCCTCAGGAGGGCCTCTCTCTGTTCCTGCACTCCTTTCCTCAGGAGGGCCTCTCTCTGTTCCTGCACTCCTTTCCTCAGGAGGGCCTCTCTCTGTTCCTGCACTACTTTCCTCAGGAGGGCCTCTCTCTGTTCCTGCACTCCTTTCCTCAGGAGGGCCTCTCTCTGTTCCTGCACTACTTTCCTCAGGAGGGCCTCTCTCTGTTCCTGCACTCCTTTCCTCAGGAGGGCCTCTCTCTGTTCCTGCACTCCTTTCCTCAGGAGGGCCTCTCTCTGTTCCTGCACTCCTTTCCTCAGGAGAGTACATCTTCTGTGGAGAGGCCGTGTTCATTATATAGAAATGTTCCCCTGGTAGATGCTTATAGATCCTGACCATGTAGTGCTGAATGTTACTGCTGTGTTGCTCGAAAGAGAGAGAGAGAGAGAGAGAAACATTGAAGAGGGATTAAAAACGGAAGACCTCTTTGGCCTAACCCCACTGATGTACCAGCTTTACTGAACATATCGATACACACTACACTCTGTGGCTCTGTAATGCAAACGCCCCATTCATGTATACACACCAGGGTCACAACACTGATTCATAAAGGCATGTGTGTGTGTAGGTGCGTGTGTGTGCGCTCGCCCATTCTTCCTGGTTTCTGTCTGGGCTATGAGTCAACAGCCAGCCTGCACCCTAAGCATGTTATTCATTCTGGTGTCAGCATTACTGGCATTAGGCCTCTCAATCATGTAAATAGCTCTAAATCCACTGTGAATTAAACTCCAATGTGGGGAACACAATTTGTAACCTCTGCCCAGGAGTAACTGGAGTGGACTTTATCTGTGGACAGCCAGACTTTTACATACATACAGTATCCCTGATAACTAATTGTACCAATTAAGGGGCTGAATCTGGCTTGCAATGGGAATCTGCATCCATCCTTCCCCTGTGGAATAGACTTAAAGACCGCTGGCTCTACACGTTAATCGTTTCTATTGAAAACGGTTGAGGACCGCCTCTCTCTGTACAGTTACCCGCCCACAGTCAGTTAGTGCGGTATTAATGCCGACCTGTTTTATGCTGTGAAATCCTCAGCAAATGATTCCAGCGAAGCTATTCTGGTAATGCTGGAATTAATTGCTTACGGGTAACAGAAAATTCAAGGATAATTGCTAAATTGTTGTGGTTTTGGGTTCGACAATCTACATAAACACACAAACACACAGAAAAGCAAGAAGAAAAAGGGAAACCCACCCCCCACACACACAAATCTCTCTCTCTGTCTCTTTTACACCAATAAACAAACTCAGAGACAGAGAAAAAGCAAGAGGGCCCAGGGTATGGGCAGACATTCACTGAAATTCATGCTTTAAATATCTTAATCAGCAGGCTCATAAAGCCTCCCTGTTTTAATTGCCCCACCATGCCTATTAATTACACAACAACCATAGCAGAGAGGGCCGCTATATGTTTGTTCATGTTAGAATAGAGTGTGTGGAATACATTAGAATACAATGGGCTTTGATCTACAAAATGTGGAATTACATTTCCCCGATGCCACGGCCATAGAAGTGGTGGTATGTACCTTCCTGTAAGGACCTACACAGAGAGAGGACATAGAAAGCGCGCAAACACACACACACACACACACACACACTGAGAGGGACGCGTCACAGACTGTAGTGTGTACTGTTGTATATTGTTGGGTAAATACTGTTAAAATGGTAAGGAGGGACAACATACTGCACTGGACAAGGGCAAACAAATGATAGGCACAATATAACCACACGTGGTATAAGGAAGACACACGATGTTGTTAGGAGAATATATTCAACACATGGTATAAAGGGAGTACACTGAGAGGTTATTCTAAGATGGACATTGAGGTCCACAGAACAGAGAGGTTATTATAAGATGGACATTGAGGTCCATTACGCAGCAAAGTTATTCTAAGACGGACGCTGAGGTCTGCAGCATAGCAAAGTTATTCTAAGATGGACATTGATGTTCGTTGCACAGCAAGGTTATGCTAAGATGGACATCGAGGTCCGTTACGCAGCAAAATTATTCTAAGATAGATGCTTATATCCGCAGCACAGCAAGGTTATTCTAAGATGAACATTGAAGTCTGTGGGTGTGTGTATGTTTGTGTGTATGTGTGTGTACCGTATGTGTGTGTGTATGTGTGTGTACCGTATGTGTGTGTGTGTGTGTGTGTGTGTACTGTGTGTATGTGTGTGTACTGTATGTGTGTGTATATATGTGTGTGTATGTATGTGTGTACTGTGTGTACTGTGTGTACTGTGTGTGTATGTATGTGTTCGTACTGAATGTGTGTGTACTGTATGTGTGTGTGTGTGTGTGTGTGTTTGTGTACTGTATGTGTGTGTACTGTATGTGTGTACTGTATGTGTGTATGTATGTGTGTGTAGTGTATGTGTGTGTACTGTATGTGTGTATGTGTGTGTACTGTATGTGTGTATGTGTGTGTACTGTATGTGTGTGTGTGTGTGTGTGTGTGTGTGTGTGTGTGTGTGTGTGTGTGTGTGTATGTGTGTGTACTGTATGTGTGTATACTGTGTGTGTGTATGTGTGTGTACTGTATGTGTGTATACTGTGTGTGTATGTGTGTGTGTGTGTGTGTGTGTGTGTGTGTGTGTGTGTGTGTGTGTGTGTGTGTGTGTGTGTGTGTGTGTGTGTGTGTGTGTGTGTGTGTGTGTGTGTGTGTGTGTGTGTGTGTGTGTTTGTGCCTATAGAAAGTCTACACCCCCTTGAACTTTTTTCACAATTTGCTGTTTTAAAATGATATCTAAAATGGGATTACATTTTTTCCCAACAGATCTACAGAATCTAGTCCACATTTTAAAGTAAAGGAAAGTTATTCCATTTTTTTGTTGTTGAAATTAATCAACATTTTCTCAATTTAAATATCATAATTGGATAAGTCTACACTGAGTTAATACTTGCTGGAAGCATCTTTGGCAGCCATTACAGCTGTGAATCATTTTCAATAAGATTCTACCAACTCTTAGGACAACATATATCCATTAAGTTGCTCAGGCTCAGTAAATTTGGGGATCATTGATGACAGCAATATTTAAACCTTGCCTAGGAATTTTTAAGCAGATTTAAGTCAGGACTGAGACTAGACCACTCAGAAACACCCAACACCTCTTGGAAAGCCATCCTGGTGTGTTTTCTGGCATTAAAATGTGTGTAATTGTCATGATGAAAACTAAAACACGGGTTAGGTTTTTAGAAGACTGAGGTGGGTTTTCCACAATACTTGAAAATACAAAGGGATCAACAACATTGCATTCACTCCATATTACTGGCCTATATGACAAAGTGAAAAGAAAGCCTGTGTTAAAAGGCTGTTCAGTAATACAGACAGCACAGCAAATCAATACACTTTTTGGCCTAAATTAAAAACTATAGGGTTGGGTCAAATCCAATATTCATGTAATACAGAGTGAAACCCTCTATTTTCAAATATTGTGGTAACAGGATCATGTTAGGGGTATGCTTGTCATTGGCAGGGACTGGAGAGTTTGTCAGGATCAAAATAAATATGAAAGCAGCAAAGCCCAGGTAAAAGCCCGCCTCAGTCTTCTGAAAACCTAAACCTGGGATCGAGTTTTATTTTTCAGCAAGTCAATTACACACATTCTAATGCCAAAGACAAACCAGAATGGCATTCCAAGAGGTATTGCGTGTTCCTGAGTGGTCTAGTCTGTCTTGCCTTGATGAAAATCAGAGACAAGGTTTGAATATTGCTCTCCATCAATGATTCCCACCCAAATAATTTGCTTGAGCAATTTTGACCAAATGTTTTATTTATCCATTATTTTACCAGGTAAGTTGACTAAGAACACATTCTCATTTACAGCAACAACCTGGGGAATAGTTAAAGGAGGGGGATGAATGAGCCAATTGTAAACTGGGGATTATTAGGTGACCATGATGATTTTGAGGGTCAGATTAGGAATTTAGCCAGGACACCGGGGTTAACACCTCTACTCTTGCAATAAGTGCCATGGGATCTTTAATGACCTCAGAGTCAGGACACCCGTTTTAACATCCCATCCAAAAGACAGTACCCTACACAGGGCAGTGTACCCAATCACTGCCCTGGGGCACTGGGATATTTTTTAGACCAGAGGAAAGAGTGCCTCCTACTGGCCCTCCAACACCACTTCCAGCAGCATCTGGTCTCCCATCCAGGGACTGACCAGGACCAACCCTGCTTAGCTTCAGAAGCAAGCCAGCAGTGGTATGCAGGGTGGTATGCTGCTGGCAAATTTATATATGTTGCCTTAAGAGCTGTGTGAAGTTGGCAGAATCTTATTCCAAATGATTCTCAGCTGTAACAGCTGTTATGGCTGCCAAAGGTGCCTCCACCAAGTATTAACTCAGGGGGGTGGAGACTTATCCAATTATTATATTTTTTGTTTTTTCTTAATTTGGAACATTTTCTATAACTTTCTTTCACGTTGAAAATGTGGAGGTTGTGCAGATCTGTAGGTTAAACATCAAATGTGATCCCTATTTAGATTTCATTTTACGGCAGCAAACAGTTCAAGGGGGTGTAGACATTCTATAGGCATATATGTATGTATATTATATATATGTATGTATATAATATATATGTATGTATATAATATATATGGATTAAGGATCCATTTGGGAAACAACCAATGTGTGTCCAGATCACAAACAGTGTCACGCCCTGACCATAGAGAGCCCTTGGTTCTATGGTGTAGTAGGTCAGGGTGTGACTAGGGGGTGATCTAGTATATCTATTTCTATGTTGGTGCTAATGTGGTTCTCAATTAGAGGCAGCTGTTTATCGTTGCTTCTGATATTTAGGTAGCTATTACCCCACCTGTGTTTTGTGGGATATTGTTTGTGTTAGTGTGTTCGGGCACTATGTCGTCACGGTCTTTGTAAGTTTTGTTATTTTGTTTCTAGTTTCACTTTGGTAATTAAAGCTGTGGAACTCAATTCAGGCTGCGCCTTGGTTCGCTCATTTCCAAGATAGTGACAGAGGACTGTATATTGTGTCCCCTTGTGACAGTAAAACCTATCTGAATATCTCATCGTTCTATTTTGGATGGTATATTTCAACAATACATTCTGTAGTTCTGCCCGTGCAAATAAGGTCAATCTGAATATCTCCGGTTCTATTTTGAGGAGATGTAAGTAAACCCTGTGATGAATAGTTTAAAAAGCCCCTAGCAGGGAGAATGGTAATGACTACATAGTCCTGATTCTGTAAAACAGATCACATTCTTTTCATCCTTCTCCAACTCAGAGAGCGTCTATTACAACGTCCCATATAGCTCCAGGCCAGTCTTTTCTCTCTCTCTCTCTCTCTCTCTCTCTCTCTCTCTCCCCACCTTCCATGTCTCTACCTCTCAGCTCTCTCGCTCTTTCACTCTCCCGACTCTCTCTCGTCTGCATTCGTTTACACCTTCACCATCTCCCTTTTATGTGCAAATGAAAGTGATGAAATCCGACGACAGAGAGGTAATTTGCAAGATTGTGGAAATTAAGGAGAGAGAGGAAAGGAGGAGAGGAGAAAATGACAATATTGTCATCCCCTACTTGGAAGAGAGAGGGAAGATGAGAAACAGGAGTTGGTAGAGAGAGCCGAGGAAGAGGAGTGAAAATGGGCCATAGAGGAAATGAGAGCAGAGGAGAGGAGAGCAGATGAAGAGAGAATAGGAGAAAATATGTATTTATGTGTATGTACTTTCCTCCTTTCTAGAGAATAACAGATAGGCCCAGCCACACAGTGAGATGCTATACAAGGTTGGTAATGAATAAGGACAGCAGGTGTAGTGGCATTGTGCTGGTGTGGTGTGAGCAGCTGCTATCTGGCTGTGTGTACCTGATACAGCCCTATTATGGAGACATCAGAGGAGCAACACAGCTCTGACAGAGACAAACAGGTCACCTTAACCTGGGCTAGAGGATAAATGATTGCCCCCCTCCGCTCCATCGCAGACCCACCCCTCCTATCCTGCAATCATCTACATCCCTCCATCCCCCTTTCCCTCTAAACTACCATCCCCTGCCTCTCTCTCCATCCCCTACCTCTCCCTCTAATTGTCCATTCCTTCATCCCTCCTCTCCCTCTATACTTCCATCCCCACTCTCTCCCTCCTTCCCCCTCATCTCCCTCTAAACTTCCATCCCCACCCTCTCCCTCCTTCCCCCTCCTCTCCCTCTATACTTCCATCCCCACCCTCTCCCTCCTTCCCCTTCTTCTCCCTCTATACTTCCATCCCCACCCTCTCCCTCCTTCCCCTTCTTCTCCCTCTATACTTCCATCCCCACCCTCTCCCTCCTTCCCCCTCATCTCCCTCTAAACTCCCATCCCCACCCTTTCCCTTCTTCCCCCTCCTCTCCCTCTATACTTCCATCCCCTGCCTCTCTCTCCATCCCCTACCTCTCCCTCTAAACGTCCATCCCTCCATCCCCTCTCTCTAAACTTCCATCTCCACCCTCTCCCTCCTTCCTCCTTCTCTCCTTCTAAACTTCCATCCCCCCATCCCCTACCTCTCCCTAAATCCCCCACCTGTCCCTCTAACCCTCCATCCCTCTCATCTCTTTGCCACAGCAGCCCTACCCCTCCTCTCCCTCCATCCACTGCTGTCCCCATCCCTCCATCCCTCTCTCCTCTATACTGTGTGTACTGGTAGGGACTGGGGAGACGAGGTGTTGAGAAAAGAACATAGTGTACTGTGTGTGACCTTACTTACAGACCACTGGGTCTTGTAGTGCATGCACGCACGTGTTCCCACATGCTTGAATTCACACATGCACACACACACAGTCACACACACAGATGTTTGGTTTGGCACAAACATACAGTGATAGTACAGCAGCAAAGTGTAGCACTGAACTTGTTGCCGCAGACACAGAGACGTCCAGTATGAAACGACACAGCCTTTTTAACTCTGACTAGACAACGTTTCCAGGCTGACTAGAAGAAGGATATCCTTTCCCCATGGTCTGGTCTGACACGTGGTTCTCCCTTAACTATCATAGAGAGGGACAACTGATGTCTGGTCTGACACGTGGTTCTCCCTTAACTATCATAGAGAGGGACAACTGATGTCTGGTCTGACACGTGGTTCTCCCTTAACTATCATAGAGAGGGACAACTGATGTCTGGTCTGACACCTTCCTGGTTCTCCCTTAACTGGCATAGAGAGGGACAACTGATGTCTGGTCTGACACCTTCCTGGTTCTCCCTTAACTGGCATAGAGAGGGACAACTGATGTCTGGTCTGACACGTGGTTCTCCCTTAACTATCATAGAGAGGGACAACTGATGTCTGGTCTGACACCTTCCTGGTTCTCCCTTAACTGGCATAGAGAGGGACAACTGATGTCTGGTCTGACACCTTCCTGGTTCTCCCTTAACTGTCATAGAGAGGGACAACTGATGTCTGGTCTGACACGTGGTTCTCCCTTAACTATCATAGAGAGGGACAACTGATGTCTGGTCTGACACCTTCCTGGTTCTCCCTTAACTGGCATAGAGAGGGACAAATGATGTCTGGTCTGACACCTTCCTGGTTCTCCCTTAACTATCATAGAGAGGGACAACTGATGTCTGGTCTGACACCTTCCTGGTTCTCCCTTAACTGTCATAGAGAGGGACAACTGATGTCTGGTCTGACACGTGGTTCTCCCTTAACTATCATAGAGAGGGACAACTGATGTCTGGTCTGACACCTTCCTGGTTCTCCCTTAACTGGCATAGAGAGGGACAACTGATGTCTGGTCTGACACGTGGTTCTCCCTTAACTATCATAGAGAGGGACAACTGATGTCTGGTCTGACACCTTCCTGGTTCTCCCTTAACTGGCATAGAGAGGGACAAATGATGTCTGGTCTGACACCTTCCTGGTTCTCCCTTAACTATCATAGAGAGGGACAACTGATGTCTGGTCTGACACCTTCCTGGTTCTCCCTTAACTGTCATAGAGAGGGACAACTGATGTCTGGTCTGACACGTGGTTCTCCCTTAACTATCATAGAGAGGGACAACTGATGTCTGGTCTGACACCTTCCTGGTTCTCCCTTAACTGGCATAGAGAGGGACAACTGATGTCTGGTCTGACACCTTCCTGGTTCTCCCTTAACTATCATAGAGAGACACAACTGATGTCTGATCTGACGCCTTCCTGGTTCTCCCTTAACTGGCATAGAGAGGGACAACTGATGTCTGATCTGTCACCTTCCTGGTTCTCCCTTAACTGTCATAGAGAGGGACAACTGATGTCTGATCTGACACCTTCCTGGTTCTCCCATAACTATCATAGAGAGGGACAACTGATGTCTGATCTGACACATTCCTGGTTCTCCCATAACTATCATAAAGAGGGACAACTGATGTCTGGTCTGACACCTTCCTGGTTCTCCCTTAACTGGCATAGAGAGGGACAACTGATGTCTGGTCTGACACCTTCCTGGTTCTCCCTTAACTGTTATAGAGAGACACAACTGATGTCTGATCTGACACCTTCCTGGTTCTCCCTTAACTGTCATAGAGAGGGACAACTGATGTCTGATCTGACACCTTCCTGGTTCTCCCTTAACTGTCATAGAGAGGGACAACTGATGTCTGGTCTGACACCTTCCTGGTTCTCCCTTAACTGGCATAGAGAGGGACAACTGATGTCTGGTCTGACACCTTCCTGGTTCTCCCTTAACTGTTATAGAGAGACACAACTGATGTCTGATCTGACACCTTCCTGGTTCTCCCTTAACTGTCATAGAGAGGGACAACTGATGTCTGGTCTGACACCTTCCTGGTTCTCCCATAACTATCATAAAGAGAGACAACTGATGTCTAACTCTGTTGCCACTGCTTCGAAGCTCCTCGTCACACGTCCTCTAAAAAAGCCCCGGAGCATCAGCATTTAATAACATTCAGATGAGACAGGTGTCTTCACACACTCAGCTGTGTGTGTCATCTCATCAAGCGTCAGCGTTGAGCGTGTGTGTGTGTGTGTGTGTGTGTGTGTGTGTGTGTGTGTGTGTGTGTGTGTGTGTGTGTGTGTGTGTGTGTGTGTGTGTGTGTGTGTGTGTGTGTGTGTGTGTGTGTGTGTGTGTGTGTGTGTGTGATGGCGTAAATCATTGGAGATGAGTGGAAGGCTGGTGCTGCTCTCTCCATCTGTCTCTGTCTGCGGGGGTGAGGTATTTTACACTGGCGAAGGGTAGAGGGAGGAGGGAGAAAGTGAAGCATGCCTTTAGCTGCGCGGGATGGGTGGAGGGAGGGAGGGAGTCTCTGAAAGATGAATGCTGTAGTATCAGTGGGCAGGGGCAGCATACTATTAGTACTAATGAGAACATAGTCTTTACCTCGTAGATTTATCCAGATCTAGATATGCAAATAAACAATGCCCCCTTGGCAACAGGCAGCCCACTCCGCCCCCATCATCTTCCCCCTCCCCTACAATGTAACATTAATGAATATGAATTGGGAGATGTGGTGTGATTTGGGTGGAAGCCAGCAGAGGAAGGAGATGTTCGGGGCCCTCAAGGCTCCATGCAGGAAAAGCTATAGCTACCTCCTGTCCTCCAGAGCAGTAATGTCTGCTGGTTTTAGTTCTCACCTCCAGGGACACCAGGTGGGAGCTCCCTCTGAGCAATTAGTGACATTAACAGACCAATTAAGAGCCAGAAGGAGCTGAGAAAACCAGCAGACCCTGCAGCTCCCCAGGACTTCCCTTGTTCCCTAATGCCTTCCCCAGACATGTGATAGGTGATCCATCTCTTCTCTAATTTACCTTCACTTCAAATCAGAGCATGCAATATGTGATTGGACAACCAGCAGCATCCAAAGCAGTGAAATCTGAGGTAAGCTGGTTGCAGCTATAGTCTCATACAGTAGCCCACCCTGAGACCTACAGTACTGGACTGGACCTCATCCACTACCAATGTGTAGCACCCAGCTAGGTCACTGACACCATTCTGCAGCAGAAAGCAGTTCACCATATCACCGTGGAGAGGTGAGCAGAGAATCATACCAATTGACAAGCAGGGGAGAATTCTGCAACATTTGCCCCCCCAAACCACAAAGGCTGAGAAAAACAATTAAAAAGTTGAATCCCGACCCACGTCTTGTCTTCAACATAGCAATAAGGATTATGGAGTATCTCAGGGACTGAATGGGAATGAAAGAGTCTTCTTTGGTCTGTCTTGCATCGCTTGGTTCCTTGATAAGGTTGCCTTAGCATGAAGACTCTCCACAGAACTATTCCAGAACAGAACTTAGAATGACTGAGGAACAGAACAGTGGAACGGGTGGGTAGAACCCTGCTAGAAGTCAACATCACAAATATCTTTATGGGCCGGAAATAGTTAAATTAAGCAAATACAAAATATTCCAAATGAACTCGGTACACATCGAGCAACACGGGGAAAAGAGACTGTCGGGACCATGTCATCATACATTATTACTACAAAGACTGTGTTCAACATCTCCATCTCTCTCTTCTGTGTAGGATCGATGTAGGATGTATTTCCCTGCAGTCTCTCCAGTACAGTGATGTGTAGACAGATTCCTCAGAGCCTCTATCTAATCTGCTTGATCATAACACCTGACCCTCTCAGCTCAGTCTGCTGTGAAGGCTGTGTGCTTCCTAGGAGGCCAACATGCTAGCTCTCTAAATATACATGCTGCAGGCATGAAAGAAACATGGCGGCGAGATAATTCCCCTCTCTATCGCTGTGTCTATACTGATGTCTGTACTGCGCAGGATGTTCTACTGATGTATAGGAACAGTGATCATAGAGTCATAAAATAAGGATGTAAATGAAATGTCCTGTGTCTATATTGATGGATTTACAACCCTAGGAGACTCAAGGCCTAAGGTCCGGTTTGCTCCTAGCAGAACTCGGCTAGGGGAAGCGAATGTCTGTTCCTGGCAATACTCCCTTAAAAAAGCAGGAATATTGCTGTTTGTCCCTCTTGAGGTGGGGCGGCAGGTAGCCTAGTGGTTAGAGCATTGAACTAGTAACCGCAAGGTTGCAAGATTGAATCCCTGAGCTGACAAGGTGAAAATCTGTCATTCTGCCCCTGAACAAGGCAGTTAACCCACTGTTCCTAGGCCGTCATTGAAAGTAAGAATTTGTTCTGAACTTAACTGAATAAAGGTTAAAAATAAAATGAAATACTGTAGCAACAACATATGTCTTCAGAATTAATCTACAAGAAATCTGTAATTGTTTTTGACATTTTCACTGAGGTCTAACTAAGATGTTTGGTGCGATATTTCTCAAGTGAAGAAAATGTGCATGGAAACTAGTAGTTTCTCGTTGAATGACAATAAACCCTTTATTGAAGAATCCCATCCATAGTTCCCACTCCTACTAGGAGTAGTACTGTTGACCAATCACCAATGAAGGGGCGTAGACTTCGGCAGCTGAACTTCAACTTGCCTCAAGAAAAAAAATCTGCAGAACAACAAAACAAACAAAAGCGGAACAAAATGTTATGATAATATTTGTTGGAACTGTTTCGACTAGGAAGCAGACGACAGGCATAACACTTTCACCTCATGTACATGGTGAGGTAAAGGGGTGTGACTGTCAGTACAGTATCACACACACACAGACACACACACACACACACACACACACACACACACACACACACACACACACACACACACACACACACACACACACACACACACACACACACACACACACACACACACACACACACACACCACACACACACACACACACACACACACACCTACCTGCTGAGGTCAATCTCATCTCTCTCTGTCCATGGTCGTATAGAGAGAGCATACGGGATAAGGATGCAGGGGATAGTCCCATAGGACAGAGTAGTGACCTTGTAGAGACAGGATAGGCTTTGTACACTCATTAACATGTACAGTTGAAGTCGGAAGTTTACATACACTTAGGTTGGAGTCATTAAAACTCGTTTTTCAACCACTCCACAAATTTCTTGTGAACAAACTATAGTTTTGGCAAGTCGGTTAGGACATCTACTTTGTGCATGACACAAGTCATTCCAACAATTGTTTACAGACTGATTATTTCACTTATAATTCACTGTATCACAATTCCAGTGGGTCAGAGGTTTACATACACTAAGTTGACTGTGCCTTTAAACAGCTTGGAAAATTCCAGAAAATGATATCATGGCTTTAGAAGCTTCTGATAGGCTAATTTACATCATTTGAGTCAATTGGAGGTGCACCTGTGGATGGATTTCAAGGCCTACCTTCACACTCAGTTTCTCTTTGCATGACATCATGGGAAAAACAAAAGAAATCAGTCAAGACCTCAGAAAAAACATTGTAGACCTCCACAAGTCTGGTTCATCCTTGGGAGCAACTTCCAAACGCCTGAAGGTACCACGTTCATCTGTACAAACTATAGTACACAAGTATAAACACCATGGGACCCCGCAGCCGTCATACCGCTCAGGAAGGAGACGCATTCTGTCTCCTAGAGATGAACGTACTTTGGTGCGAAAAGTGCAAATAAATCCCAGAACAACAGCAAAGGACCTTGTAAAGATGTTGGATGAAACGGGTACAAAAGTATCTATATCCACAGTAAAATAAGTCCTATGTCGACATAACCTGAAAGGCCGCTCAGCAAGGAAGAAGCCACTGCTCCAAAACCGCCATAAAAAAGCCAGACTACGGTTTGCAACTGCACATGGGGACAAAGATTGTACTTTTTGGAGAAATGTCCTCTGGTCTGATGAAACAAAAATAGAACTGTTTGGCCATAATGACCATCGTTATGTCTGGAGGAAAAAGGGGGAGGCTTGCAAGCCGAAGAACACCATACCAACCGTGAAGCACAGGGGTGGCAGCATCATGTTGTGCTTTGCTGCAGGAGGGACTGGTGCACGTCACAAAATAGATTGCTTCATGAGGAAGGAAAATTATGTGGATATATTCAAGCAACATCTCAAGACATCAGTCAGGAAGTTAAAGCTTGGTCGCAAATGGGTCTTCCACATGGACAATTACCCCAAGCATACATCCAAAGTTGTGGCAAAATGGCTTAAGGACAACGAAGTCAAGGTATTGGAGTGGTCATCACAAGGCCCTGACCTCAATCCTATAGAAAATTTGTGGGCAGAACTGAAAAAGCGTGTGCGAGCAAGGAGGCCTACAAACCTGACTCCGTTACACCAGCTCTGTCAGGAGGAATGGGCCAAAATTCACCCAACCTATTGTGGGAAGCTTGTGGAAGGCTACCCGAAACGTTTGGCCCAAGTTAAACAATTTAAAGGCAATGCTACCAAATACTAATTGAGTGTATGTAAACTTCTGACCCACTGGGAATGTGATGAAAGAAATAAAAGCTGAAATTATTAATTCTCTCTACTATTATTCTGACATTTCACATTCTTAAAATAAAGTGATGATCCTAACTGACCTAAGACAGGGAATGTTTACTAGGATTAAATGTCAAGAATTGTGAAAAACTGAGTTTAAATGTATTTGGCAAAGGAGTATATAAACTTCCAACTTCAACTTTGTATGAAGGGCTGAAGCGGGGCCAGGGGCGCGCACACACGCACACGCACACCATACGCACACCTTATTACCAAGCATTCAGCTGGAGGCAAGGTTACTTCATTACTAGTGTGAGGGTGGTGGTGGTGAGGTGGGCTACCTGACTAGGCCTCAGACATTGACTATGGGCTGTAGGCTGGCTCTTGTCCTGACTGAGAAATATAACCTACACATTATTACTTACAGTAAACCAACCAATCCACTTACTAAAAGTCTACATCCAGTATAGCCAATACAGACAGATTTCTATGAGGAAACTTTATGAGGATGCCGACTTGAGCATTTCCCCGTAGGCCCAAGCATATTGTTTGTAAGCATGTAATTGAAGTTGCCTATTTATTTATGCTCAGATTGGAGCTTGCATTTGTAGGACTATGTGTTGGCAATTGTGCTTCTTTAAATTCATGCTTAGACAAAGTCATTATGTTGCTTAACCCCCCCCCCCCACTACTTTACCTGTGCAGTAAATGTTTGGGATATTTGGGATGTTTGGGACAATGTTTGGGATAATCCAATCTAAAATGCCAGTGACATAATATTACGTTTTCTGCTAATTCAAATTTAAATGATAATATTTCCAATTACCATGAAATGTGTTAGTTTCAAATAAATGTGTATTGTATCTTATTTTAAGGTGTAGGCTATTTTTGTATAGTGTGTGGATCCCATTGAGTTCTACCTGTCATGGGTATGGGACCATTTCCGGTTTCAGGCAGTTTACTCGTAAATCAGGAGGCCTGGTGATGTGTAAACAGTGTGCTGTTGAATGAGGCTCTCATGTATTAGCCATTTTGGGGGGTGTTTGGGTGGTGGTGTTTTTCAATAGAAACCTCTTTGAAGTACAACTATTCTTTACCCTTGAATTACTGAACTGTACATTTGTAAATATCATCACTGTTGCACTGTGGGCATACAGTGTAACACTGTAAATCAAACCATCTACTGTCCAACTGTGTGCCCAAAACCCAAAGAACTATGCTGCTGGATCCGCCATCCCACTGTTGAACTGAGTAACAGGTTAGATTCTCCCATCGCCTTAAACAACCCCAGGCCTCATTTGAATGGCTTAGCGTGGAGTAATCTTTTACCTTTGTTCTGTTACATCACACATTCCTTGGCTATGTTCTCAAAATATTACATGAGGACACGATTTCCATGTATTGGGTCAACAACACCAGTGTGTATAAAGACAGGGACTGAGCCCAGAAGACTACATTAGTTCTGAAGAGACATTGTTTCAGAATGAGGGGTGTTGTAGCTCTGCTGGTGTTGCTGTACTGTCTGTCTGGGACATGAGCTCAGGGGGAGAGTGGAGGGGACAGAGAGAAAGATATCACTGAACAGGGTCACAGAGACGGATGAAAGACTGATGCTGAACAGTTGACCACCTAGCCTGACATCTGCACTGAGCTGAAGGTGCTGAGAGACATGGTGGTGGAACAGAGTGGAGCTGAGGAACATGGTGGTGGAACAGAGAGTGGAGCTGAGGAACATGGTGGTGGAACAGAGAGTGGAGCTGAGGAACATGGTGGTGGAACAGAGAGTGGAGCTGAGGAACATGGGAGCCAGAGTGACAGCCAGGTGGACAAATTGAAAGGAGAGGTGGAGGGGTTGAAGAGAGAGTATGCAGGTGAAGTTGCTGTACTAAATGACTGCGCAAAGGTATTGTATTTTTCCAACCTGGTCCATATAAGTGTTGGCATCTGAACATGAAAGAGCATTTCCTGTAATTCCTTTCCACGCAGGTGAACTATCAGCCATGGGGGCTAGACTGAGCACCAGTGAGAGCCAGGTGAAGGAGCTGCAGAAAGATGGGGTGAACCAGAGAGTGGAGATGAGTGTCACTAAGACTGAACTGCAGTTCCACAAAAACAAGGTGGAGGAACTGGAGAGAGAAGACAGGTAAAGAAGACAGGTAAAGAAGACAGGTAAAGAAGACAGGTAAAGCCCAGAAGTTACCTCTAGCCGTATTACTTTGATGTAGAAAGAAGCTGTTTGTTTGAATTCATCAACACTTCATTTACATTTTCTTTACATGACATTTTAGCACTAGATGGCAGATTGACAGCCAGTGAGGGCCAGGTGGAGGAGCTGAAGACAGAGAACAGAGGGAAAGTAAGACAGCTACATGTCATCTGATTACTTTGATCAACAAAGACATGGTTTGTTGAAGTCATCAACAGTTTATTTGTATTGTTACATGATATCCTAGGACTTGGGACCAGAGTGACAGTCAGTGGAGAAGCTGAAGACAGAGAATGCATGTAAGACATGGATATTCATATACTTATAAAGGGATTTGAAGGCTGTTTATGTGAACTATTTACAACAAGTTTTTGTGTTTTATTCAATATGGGTCAGAAAGTCTATTTTTTATATTGTTGCAGTTTGGGGGGGCAGAGTGATAGCCACAGAGAGAGGTGGAGGAACTGAAGACAGTCAATTCAGGTAAGACGAACGCAGTCTTGCAGAACAAGAGGTGTTACTATTTTCTGTTATTATCTTCAGCATAATATTAACGATGTTGTCATTTTTTATGTAATACATATTTTTGTGTATGATGGTGAAAATCATTAACATTTTCCTGTGTTCACAGAGACACCAAAGGTGGCATTCTCTGCTGCTTTAGGTAGTACAGTGGGACCCTTCAATTCTGAAACCACTCTGATCTCCACCAATGTCATCACTAACATCAGCCAGGCCTACTGACATCACCCTGATCTCAACCAATGTCATCACTAACATCAGCCAGGCCTACTGACATCACCCTGATCTCAACCAATGTCATCACTAACATCAGCCAGGCCTACTGACATCACCCTGATCTCCACCAATGTCATCACTAACATCAGCCAGGCCTACTGACATCACCCTGATCTCAACCAATGTCATCACCAACATCAGCCAGGCCTACTGACATCACCCTGATCTCCACCAATGTCATCACCAACATCAGCCAGGCCTACTGACATCACCCTGATCTCCACCAATGTCATCACCAACATCAGCCAGGCCTACTGACATCACCCTGATCTCAACCAATGTCATCACCAACATCAGCCAGGCCTACTGACATTACCCTGATCTCAACCAATGTCATCACCAACATCAGCCAGGCCTACTGACATCACCCTGATCTCCACCAATGTCATCACTAACATCAGCCAGGCCTACTGACATCACCCTGATCTCAACCAATGTCATCACCAACATCAGCCAGGCCTACTGACATCACCCTGATCTCCACCAATGTCATCACCAACATCAGCCAGGCCTACTGACATCACCCTGATCTCAACCAATGTCATCACCAACATCAGCCAGGCCTGCAATCCAGTTACAGGTAGTGCACACACATCAATCTACATGTATGAACACACATGTCCATAGGGACCAGATACAGACACTGAGTCCAACATCAATAACAGGCTGCTCCAGTGTCTATGAAAGACTGAGTGTTGATCTCGCTCTGTTTCCTCTGATGCAGGTTTCTTCACAGTACCAGTGAGAGGACTCTACTTCTTCAGGTTCACAAGCCATGGTGACGGCTCATCATCTTACGTGGGTGCAGCCTTGTACAAGAATGACCAGATAATAATGCAGGTGCATCAGTATAACTATGGATGTGATCCGGATGTATCCAGTGCAGCAACTCTAGAGCTGGAGGAGGTGGATTTGGTCTACCGCGCCTCTACTCTACTTACAGATTACATGATGACTCAAAAAAACACAACATCTTCAGTGGATTCCTGGTCTTCCCTATGTAATGATGCAAAATGATGCCTAGACATGGGGTACTCTGAGATCCAATTGTTTCTGTATACAAAAATCCAAGTATGCTTGTGTCATTTACTGTCAGTGTTGAATTTCGTTTAGGAAAAGATTTTTTTTAAATTCTACACATCTGATGAATGGTGTTGAGTAAGTGAGGGAAGGGGATTTTGAGTTTGCACTTTTGAAGAAAGAGAGAGAAGAAAAAAGAAAGAAAGAAAGAAAGAAAGAGAGAGAGGAAGGAGGTAGATTTGTAAGAGCTCAGCTGTGTCCTTCAGATGTAGCTCTGTCCCTCTGTGGGGAGCAGCTGCACCATGACACACACACAGGCCTGGGCTACATTCAAGATCACAACGCTCTGCAATGTTTCTATTTTCTGTTTACCATAATACAGAGGAGGCTGCTGGGAGCAGCTAAAGGAGGACGGGTGCAGTGGAATGGCTGGAATGGAATGAATGGAACAGAGTCAAACGTGTTTCCATATGTTTGACGTGTTTGATACCGTTCCATTAATACTGTACCATTTCAGCCATTACAAGGAGCCCTACCTCCTATAGCTCCCCCCACCAGCCTCCTCTGCCGTAAAGCTTAGTAACATTTTGCTCTGTAGCACTATGGTTTAACTTAGACAACCTTATGAAAACCACCACTGACAGATGCTCATTCAGTAACAACATACAGTAGGCCTATATTCAACACAAACACCATAATACACAGTTATGTTGTGACTTTTGGCTAATTAATATTCAAGATAATGTATTGATTAATTACTGGAATGATTAATTGATCTGATTTCTTTGATTAATTTGGTTATCCTATCCAAATTCATATTAGAGGGCACCAGTAAGGGTTGGATGTAGAGAAACCCTTGAATTAACTCTATCAGTAGTAGTTGTTAAACGTTATACCATTAATTACTATATCAACAATATAATCCAGTCAATTTGACTATATTCTCATTCTGAATAGCCGATAAACTCTGGCGCCTGGAAGACTTGCTGATAATCCCCCGTAACACGTGAGTCAGAGATGATGATTGGCTGAGAGTGTCAGTCTTTTGACACTCAGAGTGGTAAAACGGGAAGGGAGAGGAGTTTCGTTTTTACCTTGTGATAGGGCGTAAGCTACTCCGTGAAAGGAAGGTCTGACCCCCCTTTCACCCCATTTAATGCAGGCACAGGGAATATCTGTTCTCCAACACCTACAACTGAGGGGCCTTTGTCAATAAAAACCTGTAAATGTTGGTCTGTAGGGTGTGATTTCACTCATGGGCTCTTGTTTTAACAGTAACTAAAAGTGAGTTAAACATGAATGTAAGTGTGAGTGGAGCTGCCAAGACCGTAACCACCTATTGTGAACTAACAGAGAGGTAGACAGATGGAGAGAACCGAGGGGAATAGAATCACCTGTAGCTAGCCGCATTGAAGCATTCGGACATCCCGAAGCTCCGTCATGCGCTCGCCATGCAGCTGTCCCCGGCCAAGTTTGCCTTCGGGGTAAATGAAGAATGTCTCATCACCCTCGTTTATTCTGGCTGTTAAATGGATAGTAAGCAGCCTATGGCTCTGTTTCACTCAGGGACATGACAAAAGAAAGAGGAGGCATAGCACAGACAGTGGTATGGGGAGTTCTGGCACTGACAAACTTCAGATTTTTGTGATTGGCCAGCTGTTTGAACTACGGAAAGCTGAAACTTTACATTTTGTTATGGCATACTTTAAAATTGTATATTATGACACCTTTTTTTGAGTAGGCCTAACTTGTGTTTTATAACAATTTTTCAAATAATTATTTCCTGTTAAACTAGTCCACTGGGATGAACATAATCTAACAGCTTGTCATTAGAAGTAAATGTATGCAACCTAGGTTGAATTGGGATGCAGGTTGTTGAAGCGGCCTTCAAATAGGCTTGAGATTCTAATGCCAATTTAAATTGGCAGTTTTATCATATTCAATTGCTTGAAGTTCTGTCTTTCCCCTAATGCGATTCGGATCAATTTAACCCCTTACTGTCCCTATAGGTACCAACTTCAGCTGATTTGAGATTCATAGCACACACTCTATACTATCTGTGACTGCAGTGTCCTCTCCTGCCTGCCTACCTGCGCGTGTGTGTGTGTGTGTGTGTGTGTGTGTGTGTGTGTGTGTGTGTGTGTGTGTGTGTGTGTGTGTGTGTGTGTGTGTGTGTGTGTGTGTGTGTGTGTGTGTGTGTGTGTGTGTTTTATACAGGCATAGATAAACATTTCACTTAGCCTGCTGATTGTGTGTGAACAAACCCAAACACTCTTCCCTCTGACGGAATCACACAACAGAACAGTTTATTTATTCAGTTTATTTATTCAGTGTTTGTGGGGATTCTTTCAATAAAGATTGAATGACAGAGCAGAAAATACCCTAATATACTGCAATAAGGACACACGTTGGTTTATAACAACAAAGAGGCATTTTCTATGTAACCTCCATTGTCCTCCAAGAGTGGCTGAATACGCAGTATCTCACACAGTATCATGGCTCAATAAGTCATCTATATTCCATTAGCAATGATCCCTTTTGGGGCACTGAGCAAATTTTAGGTCTTCTGAGCGGAAACCTGAACATTGTGAGAATTTTACAGTGAACACTGAGGCTGTCCCCTTACAGCTTTAGACAGTAGCCAATAGGCTAGAGTGGCTATTTGAGCATAATGTAGGCCTACCAACTAAACCAATGGAGCAAATCCCATAACATTACTTATTACTTATCTATAACTGGGTTAATAACTCGCTAACTAGCCAAGAATATCAACAAATGTGCAGACGCACGGATCTGTGCACTGATCTGAAAAACGCATTCACTCGCTGGTGATTGAAAGACTGCAGGTGTGCTACCCCCACCAATAGAATTATACTCAGTTGCGCTCTGATTCTGCCTACAACAAAATCACAGACTCAATCTTAAAAAGTTTATTCGTTTTTCTTTGTTGCGTTGAAAAGGTCCTGATGTAATGTTGATTCGATCACAGAAAAAACTTTGATCAATATAGTGCAAACTAATGGGGCGAACTCAGTGAAGTTCAATGTCTTGCATCTTGACATTTCTTCTGTGCCGCAGTCCTGGAGGAAGTGCGCGGCCGCACACACGCGCAGCTTAGAGGGAACATCGCTAATTAGCCTAATTAGCCTTTGCATCTTTGCCACATTTACACAAAGGGCATGCCACAGAGTGCCCTACTTGTATCTCATACATAACTCATGTTTAAGTATAGATAACCTGAGGTTAGTGAGATACTCAAGGGCAGAGCTGGAGACCTGGAGCCCTCTGGTCACAGACCCATACACAGACTGTTTTACAGACAGGCCAATGTAAAAAGAAGGCTCTAGCCTATCTACAGTATGTGAAATCGGTAGACTGGATCGTTTCTTAAAATGACGGGTTCTGCCCGTACAGTTTCAGGGTGCGCTTTACAACATGCAAACACCAGCAACGAAGGTGTAGAGGTGTGGTCTTTCCTCCCCAAGATCAGAACAGACAAATGTTTAAAGGTCTTTCCTCCCCAAGGTCAGGAGAAAAACACTCCAGGATCCAACATGTGGAAGAGGCCTTCAGGATATTCTTTATATGCAGTGCTAAAAGACATGTAGTCTGGTTAGTGTGGACAGCGCTGCAGTGTGATATCCCAGTCAGCTGGAGCCAGGGCAGGGTGAGCTACCTCTGTCTGTTCTTTCAGTCAGCTCAGCATTTTCCTCCTCTGCCACAGCTGGTCAGGGCAAGCAGAAGGTCAGGGGTCAGACAGACAAACATTCCAAAGACAACTCTCCCCTCAGAACAGCTGTTTTATGCCCCCCCCCCCCCACACACACACACAATGATACAGTATGTGTTTTCAATATGGCTAAGGCTGTACCATGTACAAACTAGGGGTCAGGAACATCATTCGGAGCCCTGAAGAGTAATCAATATTATAGCATAGCAACAAGAGAGGCTCTGGTCCATTAGACCATAAGACACATGCTACTGTAGTAGTGAACCACCATTCTGTGTGTTAAAGAGCATTGATGTGGACTGTTTCTATTCCATAAGGCCATATGATACAGGCTACTCAGCTACTGATCCGCCATTCTGTACCCTATAGAGTAAAGAGTATTGATGTTGGCTGGCTATAAGATACAGGCTAGTACAACTGTGGCTTTGAGCAATTAGCCTACCTCCTGCTTCTCCTCCCAGGGGTTATAATTGCACAGCAACCCTCTCGCTGGAGCGCCACAGAAATCGAACCGCAGTGGCCTTCTGCCAATGATCAAAGCCTGAGCCCACATCTTACCAGTCCCCAAAGAGAAGGAAAGAGATAATGAAGAGAGAAGAGAAGAGAAGACAGAAACAGAGAAAGGGAGGGAATCCACGCAGTTCATCTCCCATCTTGGCAGCACTGGCTGCTTTACATATGAAGCACCTTTCTCTTTTTAATTCCCAGGACAGGAAATGGTTATCCCAGGATGCCCAGAGGGAGAGAAAAGACGAGAGAGGCCATAACCAAGATCCTTCAATATCCTTCACTACACCCTGGTCACGGCTTTGGTCTTACCCATGTGAATACACACACACTCACACGCTTGCACGTGCACACACACACACACTTTTACCCCGGGGTGGATTAGGTGTTGTCTTATTTAATTTATTTTTCCATAGGTCTTTTTTCTAGATGCTTCTAGGGTATGGTTGAGTTGCAGTGGCAGTCAGTGCCGTTTAACATGAGGGAAGACTATTTTGTTTTCTTATTTCTATTACAGCATATTGGATGTATGTCATTCATATTCCATTCCCACAGTTCAAAGTAACAGCGATAGGTTTAGGCCACAACATGGTACTCAAATTTTCCCTATACCCATCATGAGGTTGCTACAACCCAGCCTATAAATTCAAGTTTACAACGTAGGTGCACACAGGTCAAGACAATTTGAGGTGACAGACAGTGACACATTCAATACCGCCTTGTATCTAACTGATATAGGGTGTAATCATTAGTCCAACAGTTGCAAACGAGAGTTTCTAATGAATAAATTCAGGTATGTTTATCCCCGTTTTGTTCCGTTTGCTTCCATTTAAGAAACGTTTTTCAACAGAATGGGCAGAATAAATACACTCCTGAAACAACAGTTCACTTTCATAGCAGCCACGTTGTATTCCTTCTCGCATCTATGCGCTCTCCTCCTCTCACCTTTTCCCATCGCTTGTGGACTTCATTGCACAACACATCAGTTGTATGTAACAAGGCGAAAAAACCTTTCCAAGCCAAACCATGTCATAACCGCTACACACAGCCTACATCGTTGTCACCATATTAGCCAAAGTAACATCATCGTCAACATAGCTAATATAACTAATGCGTTAGTAAACCTACTTCAGTCATGCAGTAAAGTTACAGTGTATATTCATTAAGTTTAGCACTTACACCCCGGTGGCAATACATTTGTAAAACCAAAAGCTTACCTTGACTTGGAAGAGTTCTAGTGTTGGGTTGGATAGTCATAGCCAGCTAGCTAACATAGCATCTCTCTGTTTGAGCAGGGTGTTTCAGTAGGCTAAACTAGCTAGCTGCATTTTCTAGTTTAGTAAGTGAAACTCAAAGTGAAAAAAAATTATGAAATCTCTCTCTCTCTCTCTCTTGCTTCTCCTTCATTTTGGAAGAAATACATTTGTTCAAAACTGTTCAACTATTGTCTTTCTCTCTCTTTGAGTCAACTACTCAACTAGCTAGCTGTAGCTTGTGCTTTCAGTATTAGATTAATACTCTGATCCTTTGATTGGGTGGACAACATGTCAGTTCATGCTGCAAGACCTCTGATAGGTTGGAGGACGTCCTCCGGAAGTTGTCATAATTGCTGTGTAAGTCTATGGAAGGGGGGTGAGAACCATGAGCATCCTAGGTTTTGTACTAAAGTCAACGTACCCAGAGGAGGATGGAAGCTAGCTGTCCTCCCGCTACACCATGGTGCTACCCTACTGCTGTTGAGGCTACTGTAGACCTTCATTGCAAAATAGTCTGTTTTAATCAATTATTTGGTGACGTGGTTATATTTAGTATAGTTTTATCTAAAAAGGATAACTTTTTAAATGTTTTACATTTTTTAATGAAATTCACTGAGGAGGATGGTCCTCCCCTTCCTCCTCTGAGGAGCCTCCACTGTTGAGTTGGACTTCAGCAAAAGGCTTTGACATGTTCATGCTTTAGAAGCGGTGTGTGTGATACAACAGATGGTGGCGTTAGCCTGTGATCTGCAGGCTTGTGAATTAATCTACAGACAGAGGTTGTGGTTGTATCCATACAAGCCTGGCTTTGATGGTTCAAACTGGAATAGTGTTGGATCTGCACTAGAGATGTGCAGTTTGCGAACTATTTGTTATTTTTACTGACTCGCAAGTCATGATCAGTTTTTCTAAATGACTTGTTAAATTTAGTAATTAATTTGACTTGCTGGCCGCAATGAGACCTACAGCAGAATTGATACACACTCCTCGGGCTCAGCGGCTCCAGAGACATGCTCCCACCAACAACTGTCTGTCATATATTCGCTCAGGGAAATAGATTATGCTGCTGGCAGCAGGCAGAATATCATTTTTTACAACTGATCATCAATGTTATGATGGAGACAGCTTTATAGAACCAAAACAATCTTATTTGTTTGCCTAACAATCAACAAATGTCCTCACCATAGGGAGCATACTGGAGCTGTCATTTGTGACTGAGACTCGTAAAGGTGGGCTTTAAACAATGTGAATGACATGTGAACGAGAGAGGCTTGTTGAATCATGACTCTTTCGCCGGTAGGGGTCCTGCTTGCTCACGGCAGTACTGACTCAAATTAACGAAATTAGTCGAAAGATTTGTTCTTTTGACTGAACAAGTTGAAAAGATCGGAGTCAATAAAAAGAGCCGAACTTCCCATCACTGAGGGACAGTTGTGACTCCCACCTGTTTTGAGCCCCACATTTTTAGCAAAAAATAAATGTTATTTTGGCATTAACAGGTGTCACATATCAGTTTGCAAACAATGTAAAAAATATATATATCATTGAGTTAATAAAGCCACATACAAACATGGTCTCTTTTTTATTTTCTTGAGTAAGGCAAATCCAAAATGCAGGTGTTTCAGCCTAGCTCAGTGCTTTTTGTGGTGGTGGGGCGGGACAGCAGAAAATACGGAGCGTTGCGCCGTGATTAGCTCAGTGTTCTGTCACTCATGGGAACACTACGTCACTGCCAAGTGTAAGAGGAGAACTTGAAAATTCTAGCCTTTCAGGTGTTACATTAGAAGTGCCCATCCAAAAACGCTCAAGGTCATTGGCCACAGATAAAATGACGTCAAATCCCGTTATATGTACAGTAGCTTTGATTGGACTGATCATGTCAACATCATACTTTCAATCTTAGCTAGCAGTCATCATCTAAACATGGCGGTGTTCGCCTTAGCAATCTCACTAGAATAAAGACCTCCTCCATTCCTGCCATTATTGAAAGAGATCGTGATACCTCACATCTCAAAATAGGGCTACTTAATGTTAGATCCCTCACTTCAAAGGCAGTTATAGTCAATGAACTAATCACTGATCATAATCTTGATGTGATTGGCCTGACTGAAACATGGCTTAAGCCTGATGAATTTACTGTGTTAAATGAGGCCTCACCTCCTGGTTACACTAGTGACCATATCCCCCGCGCATCCCGCAAAGGCGGAGGTGTTGCTAACATTTACAATAGCAAATTTCAATTTACAAAAAAAAATAAAAACTGACGTTTTCGTCTTTTGAGCTTCTAGTCATGAAATCTATGCAGCCTACTCAATCACTTTTTATAACTACTGTTTACAGGCCTCCTGGGCCATATACAGCGTTCCTCACTGAGTTACCTGAATTCCTATCGGACCTTGTAGTCATAGCAGATAATATTCACATTTTTGGTGAGTTTAATATTCACATGGAAAAGTCCACAGACCCACTCCAAAAGGCTTTCGGAGTCATCATCGACTCAGTAGGTTTTGTCCAACATGTCTCCGGACCTTCTCACTGCCACAGTCATACTCTGGACCTAGTTTTGTCCCATGGAATAAATGTTGTGGATCTTAATGTTTTTCCTCATAATCCTGGACTATTGGACCACCATTTTATTACGTTTGCAATCGCAACAAATAATCTGCTCAGACCCCAACCAAGGAGCATCAAAAGTCGCGCTATAAATTCTCAGACAACCCAAAGATCCCTTGATGCCCTTCCAGACTCCCTCTGCCTACCCAAGGACGTCAGAGGACAAAAATCAGTTAACCACCTAACTGACGAACTCAATTTAACCTTGCGCAATACCTTAGATGCAGTTGCACCCCTAAAAACTAAAAACATTTGTCATAAGAAACTAGCTCCCTGGTATACAGAAAATAAGCTTCCAGAAAATTGGAACGGAAATGGCGCCACACCAAACTGGAAGTCTTCCGACTAGCTTGGAAAGACAGTACCGTTGAGTATCGAAGAGCCCTCACTGCTGCTCGTTCATCCTATTTTTCCAACGTAATTGAGGAAAATAAGAACAATCCGATATTTATTTTTGATACTGTCGCAAAGCTAACTAAAAAGCAGCATTCCCCAAGAGAGGATGGCTTTCACTTCAGCAGTAATAAATTCATGAACTTCTTTGAAGAAAAGATCATGATCATTAGAAAGCAAATTACAGACTCCTCTTTAAATCTGCGTATTCCTCCAAAGCTCAGTTGTCCTGAGTCTGCACAACTCTGCCAGGACCTAGGATCAAGAGAGACACTCAAGTGTTTTAGTACAATATCTCTTGACACAATGATGAAAATAATCATGGCCTCTAAACCTTCAAGCTGCATACTGGACCCTATTCCAACTAAACTACTGGAAGAGCTGCTTCCTGTGCTTGGCCCTCCTATGTTGAACATAATAAACTGCTCTCTATCCACCAGATGTGTACCAAACTCACTAAAAGTGGCAGTAATAAAGCCTCTCTTGAAAAAGCCAAACCTTGACCCAGACAATATAAAAAACTATCGGCCTATATCGAATCTTCCATTCCTCTCAAAAAAAAATGAAAAAGCTGTTGCGCAGCAACTCACTGCCTTCCTGAAGACAAACAATGTATATGAAATGCTTCAGTCTGGTTTTAGACCCCATCATAGCACTGAGACTGCACTTGTGAAGGTGGTAAATTACCTTTTAATGGTGTCAGACCGAGGCTCTGCATCTGTCCTCGTGCTCCTAGACCTTAGTGCTTCTTTTGATACCATCGATCACCACATTCTTTTGGAGAGATTGGAAACCCAAATTGGTCTACAAGGACAAGTTCTGGCCTGGTTTAGATCTTATCTGTCGGAATGATATCAGTTTGTCTCTGTGAATGGTTTGTCCTCTGACAAATCAACTGTAAATTTCGGTGTTCCTCAAGGTTCTGTTTTAGGACCACTTATTGTTTTCACTATATATTTTACCTCTTGGGGATGTCATTCGAAAACATAATGTTAACTTTCACTGCTATGCGGATGACACACAGCTGTACATTTCAATGAAACATGGTGAAGCCCCAAAATTGCCCTCGCTAGAAGCCTCTTTTTCAGACATAAGGAAGTGGATGGCTGCAAACTTTCTACTTCTAAACTCGGACAAAACAGAGATGCTTGTTCTAGGTGCCAAGAAACATAGAGATCTTCTGTTGAATCTGACAATTAATCTTGATGGTTGTACAGTCGTCTCAAATAAAACTGTGAAGGACCATGGTGTTACTCTGGACCCTGATCTCTCTTTTGACGAACATATCAAGACTGTTTCAAGGACAGCTTTTTTCCATCTACGTAACATTGCAAATATCAGAAACTTTCTGTCCAAAAATGATGCAGAAAAATGTATCCATGCCTTTGTTACTTCTAGGTTAGACTACTGCAATGCTCTACTTTCCGACTACCCATATAAAACACGAAATAAACTTCAGTTAGTGCTAAATATGGCTGCTAGAATCCTGACTAGAACCAAAAAAATGGATCATATTACTCCAGTGCTAGCCTCCCTACACTGGCTTCCTGTTCAGGCAAGGGCTGATTTCAAGGTTTTACTGCTAACCCACAAAGCATTACATGGGCTTGCTCCTACCTATCTTTCCGGTTTGGTCCTGCCGTACATACCTACACGTACGCTACAGTCACAAGACGCAGGCCTCCTTATTGTCCCTAGAATTTCTAAGCAAACAGCTGGAGGCAGGGCTTTCTCCTATAGAGCTCCATTTTTATGGAATGGTTTGCCTACCCATGTGAGAGACGCAGACTCGGTCTCAACCTTTAAGTCTTTATTGAAGACTCATCTCTTCAGTAGATCCTATGATTGAGTGTAGTCTGGCCCAGGAGTGTGAAGGTGAACGGAAAGGCTCTGGAGCAACGAACCGCCCTTGCTGTCTCTGCCTGGCCGGTTCCCCTCTCTCCACTGGGATTCTCTGCCTCTAACCCTATTACAGGGGCTGAGTCACTGGCTTACTTACTGGTGCTCTTCCATGCCATGCCTAGGAGGGGTGCATCACTTGAGTGGGTTGAGTCACTGACGTGGTCTTCCTGTCTGGGTTGGCGCCCCCCCTTGGGTTGTGCCGTGGCAGAGATCTTTGTGGGCTATACTCGGCCTTGTCTCAGGATGGTAAGTTGGTGGTTGAAGATATCCCTCTAGTGGTGTGGGGGCTGTGCTTTGGCAAAGTGGGTGGGGTTATATCCTGCCTGTTTGGCCCTGTCTGGGGGTATCATCGGATGTGTCTCCTGACCCCCCCTGTCTCAGCATCCAGTATTTATGCTGCAGTAGTTTATGTGTCGGGGAGCTAGGGTCAGTCTGTTATATCTGGAGTATTTCTCCTGTCTTATCCAGTGTCCTGTGTGAATTTAAGTATACTCTCTCTAATTCTCTTTCTTTCTTTCTCTCTCTTGGAGGACCTGAGCCCTAGGACCATGCCTCAGGACTACCTGGGATGATGACTCCTTGTTGTCCCCAGTCCACCTGGCCGTGCTGCTGCTACAGTTTCAACTGTTCTGCCTGCGGCTATGGAAACCTGACCGCTTCACTGTGATTACTATTATTTGACCATGCTGGTCATTTATGAACATTTGAACATCTTGGCAATGTTCTGTTATAATCTCCACCCGGCACAGCCAGAAGAGGACTGGCCACCTCTCATAGCCTGGTTCCTCTCTAGGTTTCTTCCTAGGTTTTGGCCTTTCTATGGAGTTTTTCCTAGCCACCGTGCTTCTACACCTGCATTGCTTGCTGTTTGGGGTTTTAGGCTGAATTTCTGTACAGCACTTTGATATATCAGCTGATGTAAGAAGGTCTATATAAATACATTTGATTTGATCATCATAAATCAATTCGACAATCTACTGGCAAATCCTTTTTAATCCTTGTCATATGAAGAGAAACAATTAGACAAAAGGTATCGGTGCTTATTGGCCATTGGACATAAACACTACACAACAAGTTGGAAATCGCAAATTCAACGAGTGGTTTGGAAGGAATCAGTGACAGTGGCTGTGTGGTCCCAAATATGGGGTTAGGGGGCTCTTCTCCAAGTTTAAAATGATAAACATTCAACATTGACTGTGCTGTCAATGAAGAATGATTTGTGCCGCACACAAAACAACTATTAACTTGACTTCAGTGAGTTTTCAAGACAACTGGGAAGTCAGGAATAAATGAGCTCCGACTGGGAAAATACGTTTTGAACGGTCATCTAACTCGGAATTGTAAATCCTGCCTCCAGTTGTTTTGAAAGCACCATAAATTCAGAGGTGAGTCCAAAAGTGTATTGTATGTGCCAGGGAGATATGTATACTGTAGCTAAGACAGTAACAGTAAGTGTATATTGTGTAGTAAGAGTTTACATTTTTATTTAACTAGGCAAGTCAGTTAAGAACAAATTCTTATTTTCAATGACAGCCTAGGAACAGTAGGTTAACTGCCTTGTTCAGGGGCAGAACGGCAGATTTTTACCTTGTCAGCTTGATCTTGCAACCTTTGAGTTACTAGTCCAATGCTCTTACCACTAGGCTACCTTCTGCCCCGTTATGTTAGTAGCTCATGTGCCTCACCCTAATAATTTGGTCTATTTACCCCCCTTAAATTTCACCTACTGTTCTGACTGTTCTACTGTAGCCTATAACCTGTTTTAGAGAAATGTAATCATTGAATATTAAAAGAGCTTTCATTGTCTGCTTATATGCCCCCTTTATTTATCCTATGGTTCTGACTTGGTGTACAGGGAGAATGCTGTAAGAACGGCCCATGTTCTGAATTCTGATGCTGTACATTTCAAAAGTGCTAAACAAATAGTTATATTGACTAACGTTATGTCCGTCCTAGCTCGATCATTGATGTCTTAATTTAAATTACGGATTGCCTCTTATCCGCTTGTTTATCTTATCCATAGTTTGTACATCTCAATTGTCAGTAGAAACCACATTTGTTTAAGCAAGTCAGCTGTATCAGCTATGTTTTTTTTAAAGGCAGTAAATGAGGCTGAATGAACTGTTTCGCTGCCAGACAAGGCTCCACTGATAGTCAGTTGTAGCAGTGGTAAGATGTTGGGACTGCTGTTGGAATAGCTTTATGTAGGCCTGAACAGTTTGTGGGCACCGTTTGTCACCTTTATAGTGCAATTCATGTATTGTTTAATGTTGTGTTGTGTAGTGGCTTGGCTGGCATGCATTCCACTTTTGTTTTCTTGCCCCACCAAGATTTACATGATAATGGTGGAAACTCCTCCCACCAGGGTAAGACATGCCAGATAATCGAATCCCCTCATCAGAAGTTGGATCCAAACAAAAGTCACATAGGTTGAGTAGGATTCTGTTTTCACATGCAAAAGTGATTGCTTTTGATTAAAACACTTGGTATGCCTTCCCAAAGAAAACTAGTTAGAAAATGCAAACATATTTTATGGCAAAGAGATGTATGTTTCTGAAACGATGCATCATGCTGCCAACCTGACCAAGCTGCGTAGATTAGGCTGCTGTTCAGTTTTTGCCCATCACGTCATGGGCCATAGACCTGTGCACTGCGACTCAGGTTAATAGAACTCCCTCCTTGAGCGGATGTTCGTGGGGCCGGAACAGTTATAAATAATGAGTACACTGTGAATTGACCGCAATAATCCAAAACAGAATCATTTTAAACCATGATTACGATCACATATGCATGTATTTATGTGTGAGAATACTTGGGAACAGTTTTTTGCCTGTATACATTGAATATGAATTGTTCGTCCAACATCCCTGTGTTTGGCTTTGTTGGTTTAGCCCAGGTTTGTGGAGGGAAACCTTTCTATTCAAGCAGACTGGTCTGTCTCATGTGAATGGAACAGTGACTGTTTGCGCTGTCCTCCTTGTGTGGCTGTCACGTTCTGACCATAGTTATTTTGTGTTTTCTTTGTTTTAGTGTTGGTCAGGACGTGAGCTGAGTGGGCATTCTATGTTGTGTGTCTAGTTTTCCCGTTTCTATGTTTGGCCTGATATGGTTCTCAATCAGAGGCAGGTGTTAGTCATTGTCTCTGATTGGGAACCATATTTAGGTAACCTGTTTTGTGTTGGGTTTTGTGGGTGGTTGTCTTCGTGTGTCTGCACCAGACAGAACTGTTTCGGTTTTTCACATTTTGTTGTTTTGTAGTGTTCACGTTTATTGGCTTTAAATAAACATGATGAACACTAACCACGCTGCGCTTTGGTCCAATCCTTCATTCACAGAAGAAAGCCGTTACAGTGGCAGTCAATTTGAACATTTCATTTTGGCCTGATTTTGTCTAAATTAGTGTCAATTATATGAATGTATATTTTTTTTGTCAAGTGTAAATATGAGCACCCCATTGCTTTTGCAACTTTGCCCTTGACGTTCTCCTTTGGACACCAGGTCCCTGTAAATTCTTAGAGCAAAGACCTGAACATTTTCTTCCTCTTCATGCCGCTGGGTTGGACAGTGAGGTAGTGACAGTTGCTACAGTAACTTGCTGATCCGGACCCATTTCATGTACCAGAATGATGCTATTGGTGAAGACTCTCCTTTACCGTTAAGGCTACAGGCTCTACCAACAAAATACACTATCACTCTGGTACCCTGTAAAACATGATCTGTATCTTAGAGTCAAACGTAAATGGTTGCTGTTCCTACAAGGACCTGTACATTGCTAAACATGACCTGATAGCCAGCAAAGTAAGACAGGTAAGGGGGGGCTCATTTTGGAAGTGTGCTGCTTAATTGACTGTTACATATGGAGCAGGCCTTCACTGACTTGGACATAAGTTAGTGGCACTGATATTTGGTAGTCTGGGCCACATATAGACTGACAGTACCTTGGCTTCCAGATTGCAGGCCTGCCTAAAACTAAAGCAAAGTAACTAGTGAGGTACTGCTCCGTTTCAGCTGTGATGGGCAGCCTAGCTGTATGGATAAGAATGTGCATTTTGTATGCTTAGTGTCCATGTATCCAAGACCTTTGAATCCTTCTTGATGTAATGCAATTTATTGTTCAAAAAATGATTTAATGTTTGTGTGATAGTAATACTGAACAAGAGTTATGTTCATGCTATTTAATGCAGATCAACCACCTCAGTTCAGAAAAAAAGTATTTTGAAGAAATGCTTTAGTAAACAAAGTATTATATCACAATGTTATTTGAAGAGTTTATTTTGCGGTTCATGTTTTATTTCTCCATGTGTCCTGACCGCACCTTGCTTTTAGAAAACGTTCGTACACAGCGTTGATCGTAAATTATGCCTATGCCAAAATAAAGAATCAATGTGATTGACTAACCTTGACATGGAAATTACATACATTTTACTCAACTTGAGATTCATGAGGAAGAGGAGAGGACAGGAAAGACAGATCCACCCAATGAAGATATCCCAGAAGTATCTGATCTTCATCAAAGAAGATCTCCTGCAAGACAAAAACAGTCAACCCCAGTATTCTACTTCCCAGTCGTGTGAGTGCGTTAGTGTGCGTGCCTCACGTTTAACCACAGGTGTAAGCCACATCCAGGTACTTGTAGGTTCCTACACAGGGATCCCCATACAGAGAACTGGACGCCGGGACGTCACACTGGCTCTTCCCATTACACCTGTGTGCGCGTCAACGACAGGTACACGTTAACACTATAGTCATGTTTCTACAGTACAGGTTAACAGTACAGTAATGCGTTTCAAATAGTACACTGCAGGTTTCAATACCTCTCTGCCATCTTACTGGCAGTTGTGGATTGGCTGAGACAGTTGGTGTTGGCTAGTTGGTTAGCGGGCCGTTTAAAGGAACACACTAGCTGGTCACGGCGGCCATAGTTGGCACTGTGGATCTGGATCGTACCTTTATCTGAGGGAGGAGGAGAGGTAAGACTGGATGTCTGGTGTGTGCTAGTGATGGTAATATAAACCATATATGATAATGCTATACTATATATCATATGACAGAAGAATACTGTACAGCCGAGTTGACAAGCTTACCACATACTAGAACATCAGCACTTTACCACATTCTACAGCATCAGAGCCTTACCACATTCTAATAGCGCATCAGAACCGTCACAAGTAATGCTTCGTGCTGCCAGGACAAAGAAACAGGAATTACACACCACACTGGCCACTGCTGGGCAGACATAAATAAAGACATACCTTTTCATAGCAGACATTAGCCTGGTGTAGTATTATTATACATAGAAACAGACTGACTTGCTAGGATGCAGGTGTAGGTGGTTTCCAGGTATTTGTAGATTCCAAAACAGGGGTCAGAAGTACGGAAGACTTCAGTGTTCACTTCACACACCTGTTTCCCATTGCACCTGGGGGATATCAGGAGGTAAGATGAGCTATGGCTGGGATTTAATCAAACGCGGTGTCAACAAGCATGCAGCGCTTGACATTTACAGCAGACATCTGCAGTGTTTACTGGGAACGTCAGGAAAATTGGCTTTAAAAAAAAAAGAGGCACATTGACGATACTGCAATGTGCTTTTCAACAACACACCTCACTGAATCCCAGCCTGTCTTTATCAAATAAACACTGACTGAGTACCTCTGTGAGAGGACCTCCAGGGTGCCTGTCTTTATCAAATAAACACTGACTGAGTACCTCTGTGAGAGGACCTCCAGGGTGCCTGTCTTTATCAAATAAACACTGACTGAGTACCTCTGTGAGAGGACCTCCAGGGTGCCTGTCTGTGAACACTGTGTGTTGGTCAGCTGGTTGGCAGGTCGTCCTTCTCTGCAGGTGGTTCCATCAGTCCGTCCATACAGAGCTCTCTCAATGAAGATCACACCAGAATCTAGCAGGGCAAGAAACACAATGTAAAGAAACAGACAGCACTATGGAGAGACCATCAGGATAGAATGTGTGTGTTCTTACCACAGATCAGGAACTGGACATTTTCGCCATTGTCACAGGTAACCACTCTAGACGCTGAGTGAGAAACAATTACCATCACATTAACTGAACAAAAAACAAACGCAACAAATAGTGTGTTGGTCCCATGTTTCATGAGCAAAAAAAAATAAAATCCCAGTAATTTTACATATGCACAAATTGGTTTACATCCCTTTTGGTGAGCATTTCTCCTTTGCCAAGATAAGCCATCCACCCGACAGGTGTGGCAAATCAAGAAGCTGATTAAACAGCATGCTCATTACACAGGTGCACCTTGTGCTGGGGACAATAAAAGACCACTCTAAAATGTGCAGTCACAACAATGCAACAGATGTCTCAAGTTGAGGGTATGTGCAATTGGCATGCTGACTGCAGTAGAGTCCACCAGAGCTGTTGCCAGAGAATATAATTAATTTCTCTACCACAATCCACCTCCATTTTAGAGAATTTGGCAATACGTCTAACCGGCCTCACAACCGCAGACCACGTGTAACCACGCCAACCCAGGACCGCCACATCCGGCTTCTTCACCTGCGGGATTATCTGAGGGGAGGGGGGTGCTGAGGATTACTTCTGCCTGTAATAAAGCCCTTTTGTGAGGACAAACTAATTCTAATTGGCTGGACATGGCGCCAATGGGTGGGGGCCCACGGTGGGTCATGAAATCGCCCTTGCCCAGTCATGTGAAATCCACTGGATATGGATAAGGCCTAATGAATTTATTTCAATTGACCGATTTCTTTATATGAACTGTAACTCAGTAAAATCTTTGAAATTGTTGCCTGGATATTTTTTATTCAATGTAGATGCGCACAAACATACACAATCACGTACCTGCAGCTGGTAGTGTACAGCAAGCTGCAGCCATCACTGAAAAACACATCACAGTTCAACTTTTCTAACCTTGGTCAGTCTCTTCGTAATTCTTTACAGGAGAAGAGTAGTGTACACTATATACAAAGTAAGTATATAATTAGCATACAGTATGGTACAGAGTATAGACAGACATGGAACATCACCTAATCCTCAGATAATACAGGATGCTGTATACTAGACCTGTGTCATACTGTTTATATTAGACTTCAGTTACTTTCAATACAAACTGATACATTTAGAACCATCTGGAAAATACTGGAATGCAAATACATATTTGTTAAAAGTCAGTATACTCACAGGTGAATGCAGTCAGTTTTAAAAGGAGCATGATGCTGGGTACAGGTGTTTAGTAACAGGTAAGATGCTACGGATGGTCACCTGGCCAAATAAAGCTTTGATTAACGTGATACTTGCCAAGGACAGATGCTTCTTTGCAAAGCATTACCCATGAACACAAAGCACAACAGATTAGCAGTCCTCTTGGCAACAGAACTAAAATCTCACGCCAGCTCAAACCACAAGTACTGTGATGTGCCGTCCTCCCTTCACTCAATCACCACAGCATGAAGCCCATTTTAGTTATCGTTGTGTTTTATCTTCTTTGGGTGTCAATTTACCCGTGCTTATGTAACTTAATACAGATTGTTTCCGTAAAAATGTAGCCAATTCTCCGATAGTAAGAGATTTTAAACAGCGCTGAGCCGTATGACTTCTTTCCGTTTTGGACTGTTTCATTCAGGAACCTATTTGGACGGATCCACTACCTTTTGTTGCAAGAACAATTATTAACTTTTTGCAATGTACAAATGAGTACTGAGCGTTTAACCGAAATGTGTTATTGTTCCAACAAATAGACCGATGTCAGATATATTTGAATTACATTTTGTTTAGGTTTTTCTGTGAGCTCAATGCGCACATTGCAGTTTCTCTAGAGATAAAGCAGATCCAGCCTGAACTGTGTAATGTAAAAGGGAGTTGTAGTTTGCTACAGCCAAATATTCTACATATTGTAGTTATTTACTATGTTATGCGCTACACTAACCTTAATCCATTGCGCATCTACGGTATGTTTTTCTTTTATACCTGGTACAGAAGAGGCAGAAGTACGCGCGATCGTGAGGGGATAGAGAGAGCAGCTGTTGCATAACTATGTATCTCAAAATGAAAATACATGATCTAAGTGATTGATAGTTGCTATTCCGCAGTCAAAAGTATGCCCTATGTACTTTGAAGAACTACAAAATAGTGATTGTCACAGCATATGCAGCAGCTCTATAGAGATGAGATGACTTGTAATGAAATAAAGTGGAAAAACAAATGTAATATAAAACTGAAAAATTTAAGTGAATAAATTATGGTTAGTTCAGTGATAAGCAGGCACTACCATCGGACTGTTAAGTTTAATTTATATTACAGTATTCAACCCAAATAACTTTAACCGAAATTGTTTAATAATCCAACCGAAACTACTTTTTTTTTTTTTTTACTAATCGCTCAGCACTACTTAAGTGTAAAAAACCCCGATGAAAGTTAATTTAAGTTGCCCGTTATGAGTCTGCAACTCATCTCTCTGGCGTTGCACTTAATCATTTATTTCCCTCATAGAATCCTAGCCGCGCGGGTTCTGGAGGAGTTACTGCTGTCTGTTCGGAAAAACATCGAATAATAGCCTACTACACCATGAGGCCTAGAATTTAGCCAGAGGATCAATAGCATATTTTTTTTATATATATCCTAGCTGTGGATTGTGTGTGGCCCAATAACAAGGCATAGCCTAAATTCGGGAACGCGCTGCAAATGTCAGTTAACATGCAGACAGCAATTTCCCAATATTTCGAATCCAATCGCGGGAAAAGACAGGTTGAAAGCCAATGCCTCTTGCTGAAAAGGGAACACTACTGTCTGTTGTATGCTACAAAAATATTTGAACAATTTCCAAATATGGGTCCCCAATTACATTCAGCCGTGGGCCGAACAAGAGCGATAGGCTTTAGACACGAACACGTCGGCAGTGAACTGCCCGTTAATGGGTGAGCCAGTGAAACGAAAGCATTTAGGACACATTTCAGCCTATGATGTGCGTGTCTCCACACATCCAGGTCTGCCATTGATGGATTCAAGACAAGACAGTTATATTGATCTCCGATTCAGTTGGTCATTGTCAAAATATCTTGTCACTTCGCTCATTTATGCTGTATTCAATTTTGCCAACGTCTCCAGTCATGTAAAATGCAGAATTGCATGACGGAAGTTTATAAAAGGCCAACATTTTCCCAGACTCCAGGCGACAAAAAATCCCCCATGTGTGCAACTTCTGTAAGCGCCTATACTCTACGAAAATGCGACGATATACATACAATACCTAAATTATAAAGCTGTTTTTTTCCCGCCCCATGCGTTCTGGTACCTCAGAGCTCCTCTCACGCTCACTTTTTGTTCTGGCAAATCCCAATTTACAAATTAAGCACGGAATTTAAAACGTTTTCATGCGCCTGTCTTTCCTCACACATGACTACGCCATATGTGAGTGAAACGCAAGACCGCATTCCCTTGGTATTTCTATTTCACTACTACAATCGCCTATTATCATAGATTTCAACATAATTTACACTATTGACTATGTCCTTTGTTGTTTCTTTATTGAACCCATTAGAGGTTTCAACTTTGATTATTTCAAGTTGTTTGTATTTTTTGATCATCTCACCTTGAGCTGGCGTGTTTCTCTAAAAGGGGCGTGCTCTGGTATAAATGCGCATCCTATGGCAGGGGTCCCCAATTACATTCAGCCGTGGGCCGATTTTTTGCTTGAGGGGATTATATTAATGCCCCAGGTGAACCGGGTAAGTATTGATTGTATTTGTTTAGGAAACGGGCCGCCTCCCGGGCATGAGCTGCGAAGTGTACATGCCATGCTTACGTCACTGGGCCCCCAATCAATCAATCAATCAATCAAACACTTAATTTATGGAAATATTACCATACCAATAATCACAAAATCTCAAACTGTCCTTTTAAAATGAAAAAAAAAATACCATAATGGAGCTAATTTACAGGAGTTTCTATTATTTATTTCTGTAAAATTCTTAGGCGGGTCATGTAAGTGGTAATTTTCGGGATCAAAAAACTGTTTCAGTGCCAACTTAAACGACCAAAAGCAGATAGAAAGCATGCAGAAAAAATATTGAACACCTATATATTTATAATAATATCTTCTTTGAGAACCAACATTCCAATAAAAGCTACACAGTCAGGGGGAAAAACAGAGGTTAACGTTACAGTCATGCATTTCTACAGGTTAACACTACAGTACACACTGCAGGTTTCAGGGATTGATTTTGTTATAATATTTGAGCAGAGGAACATCACATTACCCATGGCAAAATGCATAAAATTGTAGGAAATTAGCTTTAAAATTGAAAAATTGTCTCTCAGCTCCATGCCAAACTGTGTAGAATTGCTGGAAATGTGCTTCACAACAGCAACATTTTCTCTCCGCTGCTAAAATACTGTACCTTTAACTTTCTAGCTAATCAAATTTAAATGTTGATTACTTCTACTTGCCATTGTCATTCACCTGATGATAAGACAATACATAACTTTTTTGGGGGTAATATATGATGGGGATCTGGTTTTCCTGGGTGGGGGTACCTGGGTAAGACAAGTTTGAAAACCCCTGCATTAGATGATGTAGGCTACTATCAGTCAATCCCATTTTAGCAATATATACAGTATGCTACGAGCCACCTTGTTGAGTTCCTTACCTTATACATACGTTTATATGAGTACATGATGACTGATAATATTCTGGAAACTCTCAATCAAGACATGTGGAAGTCCTAAAATGTTTCATGGTTATTTAAACAGCATTTATTAGTATCAATGGATACTTGATTAATCCATTACTATAAATGGTTAATGATGCGATATTGAATTTGGGTTCAGATTTGGTGACTTAGTAAGTAGTCCTACTCTTGAACTCACCAAAATAAATCCTCTGTTTGGTTTCAACCTCATGATCAACTCTAAATTTAGATGATCTACTTACCTGGGTGAGTTTTAATTGGAGTAATGTATGTTTGTGTAGAAGCTACATTGAAATGTCCAGAAATGTTCTTAACTTTTTGTATTACCAGTCACATTGCGACAAATGGAGAATGAGCAAATTATTAATGTTCCCTTTTCCTGAGCAATGTAGCTTTCATTGGTTGTAATTTATGATCCCTTTTTCCTAATCAATGATTTTAATTTGCTGTCAAAATCACCTCCAATAAGGACATTTACTGGAAAACCTTGATCAGACACAAGACAACGAGGCAGTGGATGGGAAATCTATTAGGGGTGCTGTTTTCACTTTGTAAAAAATTCGTTCCCAAATTAAACTGCCTCGTACTCAATTCTTGCTCGTACAATATGCATATTGGATAGAAAACACTCTCTAGTTTCTAAAACCGTTTGAATTATATCTGTGAGTAAAACAGAACTCAAGTTGGAGCAATCTTCCTGTCAGCAAGTGAGAAATCTGAAATCAGGCAATCTGTTCCAGGGTCGGTTTATTCATTTGCATGTATTCTATTGGTCGACATGCACTGCATACGCCTTCCCCTGGATGTCAGCAAGCAATGAGAATTGGAATGGAGTTGCTAGGCAGATCTGAGGCCATATAAAGGGTTTTGGAACGTGGGGTACACTCTTTTCAACATTCGCCATGACGCAAGACAGACCTCAGGATGGCGTTCTGGAAAGCTCTCGTTATAGGCCTTAGATATATCCGGCTCTGATTTTATTCGATATAGGTGTTAAAGACATCATAATGTAGTTATTTTAAACCGAGTTATATCAGTTTATATCAGTATATTGCGATTTTCGGATATTTCTTTGTCCTGCGTTATGGTGAGTTGGACACGTCTTCGCCACATGGCTAATGTTTACTGCTAATTCCAAAGTTGAAGGCGACAATCTACAACCGAGCAACGATTCTTCTGGACAAAGGACAACTTGCCCAAGATTCTGATGGAAGCTCATCAAAAAGTAAGAACTATTTATGATGTTAATTCGTTGTTCTGTTGAAAAATGTCAAACTATTATTCCGCCATTAATTTCGGTGCAGTCTCGCTTTAGCGCACGCTGTATGTCGTAGTAACGTTAATTTTAAAAATCTAACACAGCGGTTGCATTAAGAACTAATGTATCTTTCATTTGCTGTCCAACCTGTATTTTTTAGTCAAGTTTATGATTAGTTATCGATTAGATTAGGTGCCTCTCCCAAGATTTCTCCCGACATTTTGTTTGCATTTTGGCTACTATTCATATTGTATAACCACGATTTGTGCCGCTAAATATGCACATTTTCGAACAAACTCTATATGTATTGTGTAATATGATGTTATAGGACTGTCATCTGAAGAAGTTTGAGAAGGTTAGTGAAAAAATTAATATCTTTTGCTGGTTTATTCGTTATCGCTATTGTTGGCTTGAATCAATGCTGTTGTGTGGTTGGCTATTGTAGTAAGCTAATATAATGCTATATTGTGTTTTCGCTGTAAAACACTTAAAAAATCTGAAATATTGGCTGGATTCACAAGATCTTTGTCTTTCATTTGCTGTACGCTGTGTATTTTTCATAAATGTTTTATGATGAGTATTTAGGTAATTCACGTTGCTCTCTGTAGTTATTCTAGTTGCTTTGGTGAGAGTTGTGATGGTGGCTGCAATGTAAAACTATGATTTATACCTGAAATATGCACATTTTTCTAACAAAACATATGCTATACAATAAATATGTTATCAGACTGTCATCTGATGAAGTTGTTTCTTGGTTAGTGACTATTTATATCTTTATTTGGTCGAATTTGTGATAGCTACCTATGCAGGAAAAAAATGGTGGAAAAAAAAAGTTGTGTCTTTTGCTATCGTGGTTAGCTAATAGAAATACATATTGTGTCTTCCCTGTAAAACATTTTAAAAATCAGAAATGATGGCTGGATTCACAAGATGTGTATCTTTCATCTGGTGTCTTGGACTTGTGATTTAACGATATTTAGATGCTAGTATTTACTTGTGGCGCTATGCTAGGCTATGCTAGTCAGCTTTTTTACTGATGAGGGTGCTCCCGGATCCGGGATTGTGTGCAAGTAGAATTAAGACCTAATTTCTTAATGCTTTGTCTATAACATTTTGCCTGAATAAGTTACATAACATATCGTCACTTCCTCTTGAACTTGCAGACGTGTTGCTGTGCGTTTTGTTGCCAACCTTACTTTGCTAGCTGACAACTTTACGGTTTTTACTTTTTACTTTTTAATTACCGTTTATATTTTTAGTTTTTCCCTCACAACTTTTTTCCCTCATTCAACTTTTTCACTCCGGACGCTTTATCTGGACATGGTTCGTCAGCACCTTCAACAGTCGAAACTAAGTAGTAACATTAACATGATGCCTTCTAATTGCAGTCGCTGTACTCATAATATACAGGAGAACGATCGCCTTATGGCGAGGATAGCTGTGCTGCAAGCCCAGCTTCAGACGCAATCGTTAGGCAAGGGTAATTTCAGTGTAGGAAAGGATGAAACAGCGTCTGTGCCACCAGTAAGTACAGATAGTAGTATAAATCCCCTCGCACGGTCCCCGCAGCCGGACAACTTTCTCATGGCTTCTGGAGGGAAATGCTGTAGGAATGCTCAATCGGTGTCGCTCATTCAGCCGACAGAAACTTTCAACCGGTTTTCCCCATTAAGTAGCGAGTCGAAGTCTGAGGCCGAGTCTTCTCTTGTCTCTACTCCTCCCGTTACGGGGTCAGAGACGCCGAAGCTTCCCACCATTAGCTCTGACAAATTGAAAACCCTAGTCATTGGCGACTCCATTACCCGCAGTATTAGACTTAAAACGAATCACCCAGCGATCATACACTGTTTACCAGGGGGCAGGGCTACCGACGTTAAGGCTAATCTGAAGATGGTGCTGGCTAAAGCTAAAACTGGCGAGTGTAGAGAGTATAGAGATATTGTTATCCACGTTGGCACCAACGATGTTAGGATGAAACAGTCAGAGGTCACCAAGCGCAACATAGCTTCAGCGTGTAAATCAGCTAGAAAGATGTGTCGGCATCGAGTAATTGTCTCTGGCCCCCTCCCAGTTAGGGGGAGTGATGAGCTCTACAGCAGAGTCTCACAACTCAATCGCTGGTTGAAAACTGTTTTCTGCCCCTCCCAAAAGATAGAATTTGTAGATAATTGGCCCTCTTTCTGGGACTCACCCACAAACAGGACCAAGCCTGACCTACTGAGGAGTGACGGACTCCATCCTAGCTGGAGGGGTGCTCCCATCTTATCTACCAACATAGACAGGGCTCTAACTCCTCTAGCTCCACAATGAAATAGGGTGCAGGCCAGGCAGCAGGCTGTTAGCCAACCTGCCAGCTTAGTGGAGTCTGCCACTAGCATAGTCAGTGTAGTCAGCTCAGCTGTCCCCATTGAGACTGTGTCTGTGCCTTGACCTAGGTTGGGTAAAACTAAACATGGCGGTGTTCGCCTTAGCAATCTCACTAAGATAAAGACCTCCTCCATTCCTGCCATTATTGAAAGAGATTGTGATACCTCACATCTCAAAATAGGGCTACTTAATGTTAGATCCCTCACTTCAAAGGCAGTTATAGTCAATGAACTAATCACTGATCATAATCTTGATGTGATTGGCCTGACTGAAACATAGCTTAAGCCTGATGAATTTACTGTGTTAAATGAGGCCTCACCTCCTGGTTACACTAGTGACCATATCCCCCGTGCATCCCGCAAAGGCGGAGGTGTTGCTAACATTTACGATAGCAAATTTCAATTTACAAAAATAAAAATGACGTTTTCGTCTTTTGAGCTTCTAGTCATGAAATCTATGCAGCCTACTCAATCACTTTTTATAGCTACTGTTTACAGGCCTCCTGGGCCATATACAGCGTTCCTTACTGAGTTTCCTGAATTCCTATCGGACCTTGTAGTCATAGCAGATAATATTCAGATTTTTGGTGATTTTAATATTCATATGGAAAAGTCCACAGACCCACTCCAAAAGGCTTTTGGAGCCATCATCGACTCAGTGGGTTTTGTCCAACATGTCTCTGGACCTACTCACTGCCACAGTCATACTCTGGACCTAGTTTTGTCCCATGGAATAAATGTTGTAGATCTTAATGTTTTTCCTCATACTCCTGGACTATCGGACCACCATTTTATTACGTTTGCAATCGCAACAAATAATCTGCTCAGACCCCAACCAAGGAGCATCAAAAGTTGTGCTATAAATTCTCAGACAACACAAAGATTCCTTGATGCCCTTCCAGACTCCTTCTGCCTACCCAAGGACGTCAGAGGACAAAAATCAGTTGACCACCTAACTGAGGAACTCAATTTAATTTTGCGCAATACCCTAGATGCAGTTGCACCCCTAAAAACTAAAAACATTTGTCATAAGAAACTAGCTCCCTGGTATACAGAAAATACCCGAGCTCAGAAGCAAACTTCCAGAAAATTGGAACGGAAATGGCGCCACACCAAACTGGAAGTCTTCCGACTAGCTTGGAAAGACAGTACCGTGCAGTATCGAAGAGCCCTCACTGCTGCTCGATCATCCTACTTTTCCAACTTAATTGAGGAAAATAAGAACAATCCAAAATTTATTTTTGATACTGTTGCAAAGCTAACTAAAAAGCAGCATTCCCCAAGTGAGGATGGCTTTCACTTCAGCAGTAATAAATTCATTAACTTCTTTGAGGAAAAGATCATGATCATTAGAAAGCAAATTACGGACTCCTCTTTAAATCTGCGTATTCCTCCAAAGCTTAGCTGTCCTGAGTCTGCACAACTCTGCCAGGACCTAGGATCAAGAGAGACACTTAAGTGTTTTAGTACTATATCTCTTGACACAATGATGAAAATAATCATGGCCTCTAAACCTTCAAGCTGCATACTGGATCCTATTCCAACTAAACTACTGAAAGAGCTGCTTCATGTGCTTGGCCCTCCTATGTTGAACATAATAAACGGCTCTCTATCCACCGGATGTGTACCAAACTCACTAAAAGTGGCAGTAATAAAGCCTCTCTTGAAAAAGCCAAACCTTGACCCAGAAAATATAAAAAACTATCGGCCTATATCGAATCTTCCATTCCTCTCAAAAATTTTAGAAAAAGCTGTTGCGCAGCAACTCACTGCCTTCCTGAAGACAAACAATGTATACGAAATGCTTCAATCTGGTTTTAGACCCCATCATAGCACTGAGACTGCACTTGTGAAGGTGGTAAATGACCTTTTAATGGCGTCAGACCGAGGCTCTGCATCTGTCCTCGTGCTATTAGACCTTAGTGCTGCCTTTGATACCATCGATCACCACATTCTTTTGGAGAGACTGGAAACCCAAATTGGTCTACACGGACAAGTTCTGGCCTGGTTTAGATCTTATCTGTCGGAAAGATATCAGTTTGTCTCTGTGAATGGTTTGTCCTCTGACAAATCAACTGTAAATTTCGGTGTTCCTCAAGGTTCCGTTTTAGGACCACTTGTTTTCACTATATATTTTACCTCTTGGGGATGTCATTCGAAAACATAATGTTAACTTTCACTGCTATGCGGATGACACACAGCTGTACATTTCAATGAAACATGGTGAAGCCCCAAAATTGCCCTCGCTAGAAGCCTGTGTTTCAGACATAAGGAAGTGGATGGCTGAAAACGTTCTACTTTTAAACTCGGACAAAACAGAGATGCTTGTTCTAGGTCCCAAGAAACAAAGAGATCTTCTGTTAAATCTGACAATTAATCTTGATGGTTGTAAAGTCGTCTCAAATAAAACTGTGAAGGACCTCGGCGTTACTCTGGACCCTGATCTCTCTTTTGACGAACATATCAAGACTGTTTCAAGGACAGCTTTTTTCCATCTACGTAACATTGCAAAAATCAGAAATTTTCTGTCCAAAAATGATGCAGAAAAATGTATCCATGCTTTTGTTACTTCTAGGTTAGACTACTGCAATGCTCTACTTTCCGGCTACCCGGATAAAGCACTAAATAAACTTCAGTTAGTGCTAAATACGGCTGCTAGAATCCTGACTAGAACCAAGAAATTTGATCATATTACTCCAGTGCTAGCTTCCCTACACTGGCTTCCTGTTAAGGCAAGGGCTGATTTCAAGGTTTTACTGTTAACCTATAAAGCGTTACATGGGCTTGCTCCTACCTATCTTTCCGAGTTGGTCCTGCCGTACATACCTACACGTACGCTACGGTCACAAGACGCAGGCCTCCTAATTGTCCCTAGAATTTCTAAGCAAACAGCTCGAGGCAGGGCTTTCTCCTATAGATCTCCATTTTTATGGAATGGTCTGCCTACCCATGTGAGAGACGCAGACTCGGTCTCAACCTTTAAGTCTTTACTGAAGACTTATCTCTTCAGTAGGTCATATGATTGAGTGTAGTCTGGCCCAGGAGTGTGAAGGTGAACGGAAAGGCTCTGGAGCAACGAACCGCCCTTGCTGTCTCTGCCTGGCCGGTTCCCCTCTCTCCACTGTGATTCTCTGCCTCTAACCCTATTACAGGGGCTGAGTCACTGGCTTACTGGTGCTCTTTCATGCCGTCCCTAGGAGGGGTGCGTCACTTGAGTGGGTTGAGTTACTGACGTGATCTTCCTGTCTGGGTTGGCGCCCCCCCTTGGTTTGTGCTGTGGTGGAGATCTTTGTGGGCAATACTCGGCCTTGTCTCAGGATTGTAAGTTGGTGGTTGAAGATATCCCTCTAGTGGTGCGGGGGCTGTGCTTTGGCAAAGTGGGTGGGGTTATATCCTTCCTGTTTGGCCCTGTCCGGGGGTATCATCAGATGGGGCCACAGTGTCTCCTGACCCCTCCCGTCTCAGCCTCCAGTATTTATGCTGCAGTAGTTTATGTGTCGGGGGGCTAGGGTCAGTTGGTTATATCTGGAGTACTTCTCCTGTCTTATCCGGTGTCCTGTGTGAATTTAAGTATGCTCTCTCTAATTCTCTCCTTCTCTCTTTCTTTCTCTCTCTCGGAGGACCTGAACCCTAGGACCATGCGTCAGGACTACCGGGCATGATGACTGCTTGCTGTCCCCAGTCCACCTGGCCTTGCTGCTGTTCCAGTTTGAACTGTTCTACCTGCGGCTATGGAACCCTGACCTGTCCACCGGACGTGCTACCTGTCCCAGACCTGCTGTTTTCAACTCTCTAGAGACCGCAGGAGCAGTAGAGATACTCTTAATGATCGGCTATGAAAAGCCAACTGACATTTACTCCTGATTATTATTTGACCATGCTGGTCATTTATGAACATTTGAACATCTTGGCCATGTTCTGTTATAATCTCCACCCGGCACAGCCAGAAGAGGACTGGCCACCCCTCATAGCCTGGTTGCTCTCTAGGTTTCTTCCTAGGTTTTGGCCTTTCTAGGGAGTTTTTCCTAGCCACCGTGCTTCTACACCTGCATTGCTTGCTGTTTGGGGTTTTAGGCTGGGTTTCTGTACAGCACTTCGAGATATTAGCTGATGTACGAAGGGCTATATAAAAAAAAATATATATATGTAAATTAATGAATGATCCAAATGAAAAACAGATTGTATTTTTCCTTTGGGTTGTCCTTCAACTTTCTGGTTACAGAGCTAGATTGAGATGAAGAAGGCATAGACATCATCAATCTGAAGATTATCCAGGAAGTATATTGGCATTGGAAGCCAAATTGAACTCCCAATGGATGGAGCTGACTGAAACAATGGCAACAGTTGGCTCCGATACTTCCGGGTCTCATTAATGACATCTCAGTCTAATCCTTCTTTCTCTCATTCTGGCTTCAGAAAGCCTACAGGGGGACAGAAATACATTCCAAAACAGACAGACAGACACAGACAGACAGACAGGAAGGGGGAGGGATCAGGTATTTACAGCATAGCAACATAGCTTTTTTTAGTCTCCTGTTGCTTTCCCTGGGATAACCTAGTCTAGATAGTTCTTCCAACCAACCTCCACTGATTCTGAAAGCTATACACTCCTCACATAAGTCATGTGATATCAGAACAGATTTAGGGGAAGTGCTTTCACTGATTCACAGATTCAGCTTTCACAGTAGTCGTCCTCTGTTACAAAATGTTGATTCATCAAATCAAATTATATTTGTCACATACACGTGTTTACCAGATGTTACTGCGGGTGTAGGAAAATGTTTGTGTTTCTAGTGCAGCAATATCTAACAATTTCACAGCAATACACACAAATCTAAAGGAATGGAATTAAGAATATATAAATATTTGGGCGAGCAATGTCAGAGTGGCATAGACTAAGATACAGTCAAATAAGATATAATACAGTATATACAGTTGAAGTCGGAAGTTTACATACACTTAGGTTGGAGTCATTAAAACTTGTTTTTCAACCACTCCACAAATTTCTTGTTAACAAACTATAGTTTTCGCAAGTCGGTTAGGACATCTACTTTGTGCATGACACAAAGTAATTTTTCCAACAATTGTTTACAGACAGATTATTTCACTTATAATTCACTGTATCACAATTCCAGTGGGCCAGAAGTTTAGATACAGTAAGTTGACTGTGCCTTTAAACAGCTTGGAAAATTCCAGAAAATGAAGCTTCTGATAGGCTAATTGACATAATTTGAGTCAATTGGAGGTGTACCTGTGATGTATTTCAAGGCCTACCTTCAAACTCAGTGCCTCTTTGCTTGACATCATGGGAAAATCAAAAGAAATCAGCCAAGACCTCAGATTTTTTTTTTATAGACCACTACAGTCTGGTTCATCCTTGGGAGCAACTTCCAAATGCCTGAAGGTACCACATTCATTTGTACAAACAATAGTACCCAAGTATAAACACCATGGGACCACGCAGCCGTCATACCGCTCAGGAAGGAGACGAGTTCTGTCTCCTAGAGATGAACATACTTTGGTGCGAAAAGTGCAAATCAATCCCAGAACAACAGCAAAGGACCTTCTGAAGATGCTGGAGGAAACAGGTACAAAAGTATCTATATCCACAGTAAAATGAATCCCATATCGACATAACATGAAAGGCTGCTCAGCAAGGAAGAAGCCACTGCTCCAAAACCACTATAAAAAAGCCAGACTACGGTTTGCAACTGCACATGGGGACAAGATTGTACTTTTTGGAGAAATGTCCTCTGGTCTGATGAAACAAAAATAGAACTGTTTGGCCATAATGACCATTGTTATTTTTGGAGGCGAAAGGGGGATGCTTGCAAGCCGAAGAACACTATCCCAACCGTGAAGCACAGGGGTGGCAGCATCATGTTGTGGGGGTGCTTTGCTGCAGGAGGGACTGGTGCACTTCACAAAATAGATGGCATCATGAATATTGGAAAATTGTCGATATATTGAAGCATCATCTCAAGACCTCAGTCAGGAAGTTAAAGCTTGGTCGCAAATGGGTCTTCCAAATGGACAATGACCCCAAGCATACTTCCAAAGTTGTGGCAAAATGGCTTAAGGACAACAAAGTCAAGGTATTGGAGTGGCCATCACAAAGCCCTGACCTCAATCCTATAAAAAATGTGTGGGCAGAACTGAATAAGCATGTGCGAGCAAGGAGGGCTACAAACCTGACTCAGTTACACCAGCTCTGTCAGGAGGAATGGGCCAAAATTCACACAACTTATTGTGGGAAGCTTTTGGAAGGCAACCCGAAAAGTTTGACCCAAATTCAACAATTTAAAGGCAATGCTACCAAATACTAATTGAGTGTATGTAAACTTCTGACCCACTGGGAATGTGATGAAAGAAATAAAAGCTGAAATATATAATTCTCTCTACTATTATTCTGACATTTCACATTCTTAAAATAAAGTGGTGATCCTAACTGACCTAAGACAGGGAATGTTTACTTGGATTAAATGTCAGGAATTGTCAGAAAATATGTAAACAAAATGAATTGTCTTCCATTATAAAATTGGCCAGTGATGATTTCAAGTCTATGTATATAGGGCAGCAGCCTCTAATGTGCTAGTGATGGCTATTTAACAGTCTGATGACCTCGAGATGGATCTGTTTTTCAGTCTCTGACCTCGCCTTCTGGATGATAGCGTGATGACCAGGTAGTGGTCCTGTGACATCAGGTGCTGTATGTGTCCTGGAGGGCAGGTAGTTTGCCCCCGGTGATGCGTTGGGCAGACTGCACCACCCTGTGGTGAGCGCTTCAGTTGCAGGTGGTGATACAGCCCGACAGGCTGCTCTCAATTGTGCATCTGTAAAAGTGTGTGAGGGTCTTCAGCTTCCTGAGGTTGAAGATGCGCTGTTGCGCCTTCTTCCCCACACTGTGTGGGTGGACCATTTCAGTTTGTCAGGGATGTGTACGCTGAGGAACTTCAAGCTTTTCATCTTCACTGTGGTTCCATCGATGTGGATCGGTGGGTGCTCCCTCTGCTGTTTCCTGAAGTCCACGATCAGCTCCTTTGTTTTGTTGACGTTGGGTGAGAGGTTATTTTCCTGGCACCACACTCCCAGGGCCCTCCCCTCCTCCCTGTAGGCTGTCTCATCATTGATGGCTAGGGATGCCGTCTGGGCCGGCAGCCTTGCGAGGGTTAAATGTCTTACTTACATCGGCCACAGAGAAGGAGAGCCCACAGTCCTTGGTAGCGGGCCGCATTGGTGGTACTGTGTTATCCTCAAAGCGGGCGAAGGTATTTAGCTTGTCCGGAAGCAAGACGTCGGGGTCCGCGACGTGGCTGATTTTCCCTTTGTAGTCCACGATTGTCTGTAAACCCTTCCGCATACTGTACGTCTTGTGTCTGAGCCATTGAATTGCGACTCCACTTTGTCTCTATACTGACGTTTTGCATGTTTGATTGCCACACTGTTTTGTATTCGGCCATAATCCCAGTCACCTTGCCATGGTTAAATGCGATGGTTTGCGCTTTCAGTTTTGCGCGAATGCTGCCATCTATCCATGGTTTCTGGTTAGGGTAGGTTTTAATAGTCACAGTGGGTACAATATCTTCTATACACTTCCTGATGAACTCAGTCACCGTATCAGTGTATTCGTCTATGTTGTTCTCGTAGGCTACCCGGAACATATCCCAGTCTGCTTGATCAAAACAATCTTGAATGTGGATTCCGATTGGTCAGACCAGCATTGAATAGTCCCTAGCATGTGTACTTCCTGTTTGAGTTTCTGCCTATAGGAAGGGAGGAGCAAAATTGAGTCGAGATCAGATTTCCCGAAGGGAGGGCGGGTTGGAGTTGGAGTAGCAGTGGAAGTGTTTTAGCAGCGTGAGTACTGCAGTAAATATGTTGATGGAACTTCGGTAGCGTTTTCCTCAAATTTGCTTTGTTAAAATCCCCAGCTACAATAAATATGGCCTCAGGATATGTGGTTTCCAGTTTGCATCAAGTCCAGTGAAGTTCTTTGAGGGCCGTCGTGGTATCGGCTTGAGGGGGGATATACATGGCTGTGACTATAACCGAAGAGAATTCTCTTGGGAGGTAATATGGTCGGCATGTGATTGTGAGGTATTCTTGGTTGGGTTAACAAAAGGACTTGACTTCCTGTATGTTATCACAATCACACCATCAGTAGTTAATCATGAAACATACACCCCTGCCCTTCTTCTCGGAGCGATATTTATTCCTGTCTGTGAGATGAACTGAGAAGCCAACTGACTGTGCGGACTCAGACAGTATATCCCGAGAGAGCCATGTTTCCGTGAAACAGAGGATGTTACAATCCTTGATGTCTCTCTGGAAGGAAATCCTCGCCCTGAGCTCGTCAACTTTATTATCCAGAAACTGAACATTAGCGAGTAATATACTCGGAAGCGGTGGGTGGTGAGCCCGCCTCCTGAGTCAGACTAGACTTTTTTGGAAGGCATATTCGTCATATTCGTGGTTGTAATGCTGGTCAGTTACCGCCACACTGATATAAAAAAGTTTGTCTTGGCTGTATATAATAACACATTTTATGGGCTACTAATGTAAGAAATACGGCAAAGTTTCCTAAGAGCCAGAAGCACAGCAGCCTTATCTGTCAGCGCCATTTTATCACTGCATTAAATGTTCTTGGTATACCATTTCCTTTTATGAGTTGATATATCAAGTGATGTTTGCCTTTTTACATTGAATAATTTACCGTCCGACATCCCTGTGTTTTGGCTTTGTAAGTAGAGCCCAGGTTTGTGGAGGGAAACCTTTCTATTCAAGCAGACTGGTCTGTCTCATGAAGATCTGTGAATGGAACAGTGACAGTTAGCGCTATCCTCCTAGTTGTGTGGCAGTCAATTAGAGTATTTCATTTTGGCTACATTCTTATCTATAGTGTGATGTTTTATTTGCCTACTGTAGATATGAGCACCCCACTGCTTTTGCAAGTGCACCTTTACCCTTGAAGTCCTGCGTCCACGTGTATGTGTGGACTACCATCTCTGGACACCAGGTCCTGGTAAATGGTTTGGACAGATACATTAACTCAGGTCTGTGTACAGTTCCTTCAGAAAGCATTCATACACCTTGACAGCCTGAATTCAAATCTTACCCATCTACACGTTCAATCATTTTTTTTGCAAATGTATTGAAAATGAACTACAGAAATCTAATTTACATGTGTATTCACACCCAAGTCAATACATGTTAGGCTCACAGCTGTAATTGCTGCCAAAGGGGATTCTAAAAGCGTTGCAAACCTGGACTGTACGATATTTGCACATTCTTTTAAATTCTTCAAGCTCTGTTAAGTTGGTTGTTGATCATAGCTAGACAGCCATTTCAGTCAACTTGGCCACTCAAATATTCAATGTCATCTTGGTAAGCAACTCGTGTATATTTGGGCTCGTTTATTGTGCTGCTGAAAGTGTCCTTCCAGTGTCTGTTGGAAAGCTGACAACCAGCTTTTCCTCTAGGATTTTGCGTGTTCTTAGCGTTATGCCATTTATTTTCTGTTCAAAAACTGTAGTCCTTGCCAATGACAAGCAAACTCAAATGCTTCAGCCACCACCAAGCTTGAAAATATGAAGACTGGTACTCCGTCCTTGTGTTTACCCCAAACATAACACTGTAATCAGGACATTAAGTTAGCATGCAGCAAAGAAGTTATGCTGTTATGGGCAGCATAGCTGTATGCAGAATACTGTGCTTTTTGTATCCTTAAGGGTCCATGTTTCCAAGACCTCCAAATCCTTCTTGGTGTGATGTAATTTGTGGATTAAAATAGACTTAAAGCGTGCGAGTGGACATGTTTCATAATATTGAAAAAATGACACCAAGTCTCATCTTTATGCTGCCTAGTTTAATTCAGATCACAGGGCAGTTCAGATAATCAACATTGTTTTGAAGAAATACTTTTGTACACAAAATGCACCAAGTATTAATAACATTATTTTAAATAGTTATTTTTTGATATTGTTTTATTTCACCATATATCCTCCTGACCATGCCTTGCTGCAGCACCAGGGATAAGGATCCAAAGGGCCTCATTTAAAAACATGTTACTACACACAAATTATGCCTACGACAAAATACACAATGAATGGGATATACAAATCTTGAATTGACATGGAAATATGCAATTTACAGATTTTACACTCAATTGAGATTTCAAAGGAGGAGAGAGGACAGGAAAGAAAGACATCCACCCAATGAAGAGGAAGATATCCAAGAAGTCTTTGTTCCTCAGAAGATCTCCTGCAAAACAAAAAACGCTCAACCCCAGTATTCTACTTCCCAGTCATGTGAGTGCGTTAGTGTGTGTGCCTCACGTTTAACCACAGGTGTAAGCCACATCCAGGTACTTGTAGGTTCCTACACAGGGATCCCCATACAGAGAACTGAACGCCGGGACGTCACACTGGCTCTTCCCATTACACCTGTGTCAACGACAGGTACAGGTTAACACTAAAGTCATGCATTTCTACAGGTAGAAGTTAACACTACAGTACACACTGCCGGTTTCAGTACCTCTTTGCCACCTTACTGGCAGTTGTGGATTGGCTGAGACAGTTGGTGTTGGCTAGTTGGTTAGCGGGCCGATTAAAGGAACACACTAGCTGGTCACGGCGGCCATAGTTGGCACTGTGGATCTGGATCGTACCTTCATCTGAGGGAGAGGAGGAAGGGGGATGAAGATTGGATGTCTTTGGTGTACAAGTGGTGGTAATAAATAGTGTATAATACTGCTCTACTATATCATATGAGATGTGACTACACTGTACAGCAGTGTTGACCAGCTTACCACATTCTAATAGATCACATTCTGATAGAGCAGCATACTACCCTGCATCCCACTGCTGGCTTGCTTCTGAAACTAAGCAGGGTTGGTCCTGTTGAGTCCCTTGATGGGTGACCAGATGCTGCTGGAAGTGGTATTGAAGGGCCAGTAGATGGCACCCTTTCCTCTGGTCTAAAAAAAATAACCCATAGCCCTGTGTAGGGTGCCGTCTTTTGGATGGGACGTTAAACGGGTGTCCTGACTCTCTGGTCACTAAAGAGCCCCATGGCACTTATTGTAAGAGTAGGGGTGTTAACCCCGGTGTCCTGGCTAAATTCCCAAATCTTGCCCTCATTCCATCATGGTCACCTAATCATCCCCAGCTTACAATTGGCTCATTCATACTATCTCCCCTGTACCTATTCCCCAGGTCATTGCTGTAAATGAGAATGTGTTCAGTCAACTTACCTGGTAAAATGAGGGATATATATAAACAAAAAATAGAGCCCCAAATTCTAGTAGGGCATCAGAGCCTCCCCAAATTCTAGTAGGGCATCAGAGCCTCCCCAAATTCTAGTAGGGCATCAGAGCCTCCCCAAATTCTAGTAGGGCATCAGAGCCTCCCCAAATTCTAGTAGGGCATCAGAGCCTCCCCAAATTCTAGTAGGGCATCAGAGCCTCCCCAAATTCTAGTAGGGCATCAGAGCCTCAGCACATTCTAGTAAAACATCAGAGCCTCAGCACATTCTAGTAAAACATCAGAGCCTCAGCACATTCTAGTAAAACATCAGAGCCTTACCACATTCTAGTAAAACATCAGAGCCTTACCACATTCTAGTAAAACATCAGAGCCTTACCACATTCTAGTAAAACATCAGAGCCTTACCACATTCTAGTAAAACATCAGAGCCTTACCACATTCTAGTAAAACATCAGAGCCTTACCACATTCTAGTAAAACATCAGAGCCTTACCACATTCTAGTAAAACATCAGAGCCTTACCACATTCTAGTAAAACATCAGAGCCTTACCACATTCTAGTAAAACATCAGAGCCTTCACACGTGATGCTGCGTGCTGCAAGGAGTGGACAAACAAGAGTTACACACCACACTGGCCACTGCTGGGCAGACATAAATAAAGACATACCTTTTCATAGCAGACATTAGCCTGGTGTAGTATTATTATACATAGAAACAGACTGACTTGCTAGGATGCAGGTGTAGGTGGTTTCCAGGTATTTGTAGATTCCAAAACAGGGGTCAGAAGTACGGAAGACTTCAGTGTTCACTTCACACACCTGTTTCCCATTGCACCTGGGGGATATCAGGAGGTAAGATGAGCTATGGCTGGGATTTAATCAAACGCGGTGTCAACAAGCATGCAGCGCTTGACATTTACAGCAGACATCTGCAGTGTTTACTGGGAACGTCAGGAAAATTGGCTTTAAAAAAAGCATTGACAATACTGCAATGTGCCTTTCAACAATTCGCCTCTGACTGAATCCCAGCCTGTCTTTATCAAATAAACACTGGCTGAGTACCTCTGTGAGAGGACCTCCAGGGTGCCTGTCTATCAAATAAACACTGGCTGAGTACCTCTGTGAGAAGACCTCCAGGGTGCCTGTCTTTATCAAATAAACACTGACTGAGTACCTCTGTGAGAGGACCTCCAGGGTGCCTGTCTTTATCAAATAAACACTGACTGAGTAGCTCTGTGAGAAGACCTCCAGGGTGCCTGTCTTTATCAAATAAACACTGACTGAGTAGCTCTGTGAGAAGACCTCCAGGGTGCCTGTCTTTATCAAATAAACACTGACTGAGTACCTCTGTGAGAGGACCTCCAGGGTGCCTGTCTGTGAACACTGTGTGTTGGTCAGCTGGTTGGCAGGTCGTCCTTCTCTGCAGGTGGTTCCGTCAGTCCTTCCGTACAGAGCTCTCTCAATGAAGATCACACCAGAATCTAGCAGGGCAAGAAACACAATGTAAAGAAACAGACAGCACTATGGCGAGACCATCAGGATAGAATGTGTGTGTTCTTACCACAGATCAGGAACTGGACGTTTTCTCCATTGTCACAGGTAACCACTCTAGTCGCTGAGTGAGAAACAATTACCATCACATTAACTGAACAAAAAACAAACGCAACAAATAATGTGTTGGTCCCATGTTTCATGAGCAAAAATAAAAAAGCCCAGAAGTGTTACATATGCAGAAAAACATCTCAAATGTTTAACAAAAATTAGTTAACATCCCTTTCAGTGAGCATTTCTCCTTTGCCAAGATAATCCAGCCACCTGACAGATGCATCAAATAAAGAATCTGATTAAACATGCTCATTACACAGGTACACTTATACTGGGAACAATAAAAAGCTATAAAAAAAGTGCAGCTGTGTCACAACACAATGTCAGATGTCTCAAGTTGAGGGAGTGTGCAATTGGCATGAGTACCGTAGGAATGTCCACTAGAGCTGTTGCCCCATAATTTCATGTTCATTTCTCTACCATAAGCAGCCTCCAACACTGTTTTACAGAATTTGGCAATATGTCCAACCGGCCTCACAAATGCAAACCACCAGTACCCAGGACCTCCACATCCAGCTTCTTCACCTGCAGGATTGTCGGATATGCCCTCCGACGAACCATCACATGCAAAGCGTCAATACAGAACTAAGATCAAATCGTACTACACCGGCTCCGATGACCGTCAGCTGTAGCAGGGCTTGCAAACTATTACAGACTAAAGGGAAGCACAGCCAAGAACTGCCCAGTGAAAAGCCTACTAGACAAGCTAGATTACTTATATGCTCGCGTCGAGATACGTAACACTGAAACATGCATGAGAGCATCACCTGTTCCGGATGACTGATCACGGTCTCCGCAGCCGATGTGAGTAAGACCTTTAAACAGGTCCACATTGACAAGGCAGCAGGGCCAGACGGATTACCAGGACCAGTACTCAAGCATGCGCTGACCAACTGGCAAGTGTTTTCACTGACATTTTCAACCTCTCCCTGTCAGTCTGTAATACCAACATGTTTCAAGCAGACCACCATAGTGCCCAAGAACACTAAGGTACCCTGCCTAAATGACTACCGACCCATAGCACTTACGTCTGTAGCCATGAAGTACATTGAAAGGCTGGCCATGGCTCACGTCAACACCATTATCCCAGAACCCAAGACCCACTCCAATTAGCATACCGCTCCAACAGATCCACAGATAATGCAATCTCTATTGCACTCCACACTGCCCTTCCCACCTGGACAAAAGGAACACCTATGTGAGAATGCTATTCATTGACTACAGCTCAGTGTTCAACACCATAGTGCCCACAAAGCTCATCACTAAGCTAAGGACCCTGGGACAAACACCTCCCTCTGCAACTGGATCCTGGACTTCCTGACAGGCCAACCCAGGTGGTAAGGGTAGGTAACAACACATCCGCCACACTGATCGTCAACACGTGGGCCCTCAGGGGTGCGTGTGCAGTCGCCTCCTGTACTCCGTTTACTCATGACTGCACGGCCAGGCATGACTCCAACGCCATCATTAAGTTTGCTGATGACAACAGTGGTAGGCCTGTTCAACGACAAGACGGCCTATAGGGAGGTCAGTGACCTGACCGTGTGGTGCAAGGACAACAACCTCTCCCTCATCAAGACAAAGGAGATGATTGTGGACTACAGGAAAAGGAGGACCGAGCACACACCCATTCTCATCGATGGGGCTGTAGTGGAGCAGGTTGAGAACGTCAAGTTCCTTGGCGTCCACATCACCAACAAACATGGTCCAAGCACACCAAGACAGTCAGACTGAAAATTTGGCATGGGTCCTCAAAAGGTTCTACAGTTGAACCAGAGAGCATTGCGACGGGTTGCATCACTGCCTGGTACGGCAACTGCTCCGATCAAGGCACTACAGAGGGTAGTGTGTACGGCCCAGTACATCACTGGGGCCCAAGCTTCCTGCCATCCAGGACCTCTATACCATTCAGTGTCAGAGGAAGGCCCTAAAAATTGTCAATGACTCCGGCCACCCTAGTCAGACTTCTCTCTGCTACCGCACAGCAAATGGTACTAGAGCGCCAAGTCTAGGTCCAAGAGGATTCCAAACAGCTTCTACCCCCAAGCCATACGACTCCAGAACATGTAATCAAATGGCTGGTTAAGGGCTTGTAAGTAAGCATTTCACTGTAAGGTCTCCTGTTGTATCGGTGCTTGTGACAAATAACATTTGATTTGCTGAGGAGTATTTCTGTGTAATAAAGCCCTTGTGGGAAAAAACTAATTGGCTGAGCCTGGCTACCCAATGGGTGGTGCTAGGCCCACCCACTTGGGAGCCAGGCCCATCTGTGGCGGCACCCTTGCCCAGTCAAGTGAAATCCATTGATTAGGGCCTAATGAATTCATTTCAATTGACGGCTTTCTTTATATGAACTGTAACTCAGTAAAATCTTTGAAATTGTTGTGGTTATTTTTTATTCAGTTTAGAAAAAGATGTGCTCACACACAATCACCCACATACCTGCAGCTGGTAGTGTACAGCAAGCTGCAGCCAGCACTGAAACACACATCACACAGCTAGTTCAGCTTTTCTAACCTTGGTCAGTCTCTTCGCAATTATTTACAGGAGAAGAGTAGTGTACAGCATACACAGTAAATATTTAAATAGGGTACAGTATATAGTATGGTACAGAGTATAGACAGACATGGAACATCACCTAGTCCTCAATACAGGATGATGTATACTAGACCTGGGTCATACTGTTTATATTGGACTTCAATTACTTTCAATACTAACTGATACAGAAACATTTGAAAAATACTGGAATGTATATTTTCAACTCCGTCAAATACATATTTTGTTACAAGTCAGTATACTCACAGGTGAACGCAATCAGTCTTAAAAGGAGCATGATGCTGGGTACAGGTGTGGTAGTAGCTGGTTCAGTTGTAGTAGTAACAGGTAAGATGTTACAGATGGTCACCTGGACAAATACACCTTTAACATTTATTGATACTTGCAAAGAATAGATCCTTGTTTGCAAAGCATCAACCAGGAACACAAAGCACAGCGGATTAGCAGTCAACTCGGCAACACAGAACTCAAATCTGACGCCAGCTCAAACCACATGTACTGTGTGATGGTGCTGTCCTCCCGTTACGCAACCACCACAGCATGAAGCCCTTTTTGGTTATCGTCGGGTTTTATTTTCTCTAGGTGTCGATCTACCTGTGATTATGTCACGTAATAGTTTCAGTAAACATTTTAGTTAATTCTCCACTAGAGAAAATCTAATGAACCAGTGCTTAATTTTAGCCGGAAGGCACCTTCCTGTTTGAGACTTTCATTGGGAACCTATTTGGCCGGATTCAGTACCTCTCCCAGAATTGCATTTTTTTTATCATCACTTTTTCCAATGTGAAAATTATAATTAAATCTATCAAAGTTCATTCAAGTTGCCTCATTGTCAATTCTTCCTGACAACAGGCCATTCCCAATATTTCAAATACAATCACAGGAAAAGACAGGTTGGAAAGCAAATGGCTCCTGCTGAAAAAGACATCGGTCTGCTGTAGGCTACCAAAATATATTTGGTCAGCTTCCAAATATTGTCTTACAAAGTAAAACAAGAGAGCGATGGGCTTTTGGCACGAACATGTCGGACATCCCCGATGTTGTAAAACAGTATTTGGTAGCTGATCAAATATATTTTGGCAGCCTACAGCAGACCGATGTCTTTTTTGTTGTGCCAAAAGCCCATCTCTCACTCTCGACTATAACTTCGTCCTCATATTGTAGCCTACAATATATGTGTCTCCACACACCTAGGCCAAGGATATTGATGGATTCAAGACGAGGTGGTTTTTATTGAGCCCCGATTCAGTTTGTCAGTGTCAAAGTAGCCTGTCATTTCGATCATTTGTGCACTATTAAAGATTCTGCCAAAGTCAGTCATGTAAAGTTATGCAGAATTGCATTAAACATATTTATATGAAGAGCCACATTTTCTCCAGACCCTAGGCTACAAAACATTTTCCCCATGTGTGCAACTTCTTTAATCAGTTCTACTCTATGCCACTACACACATGCACAATCTGGTCTTGGAGCATATTGTATTATTCTATACTTAAATCCATAACACTCCATTTAGTATGATGTCACATTTCATACTTATGTATTAATTTGAGAATGTCCATCACCCATTTAGTACGAAACGTTACAAATTACAATTCGTATTATCTTAAATTTGCTAAGTAACCAAATGTTACTTTAGCAAATTTTAGGTTAGGCAGTTAAGGGACGTGTTAGCTAACGTGCTAAGTAGTGGCAAAGTAGCTAAAAAGTAGCAAGTAGTTGAAAAGTTGCTAATTAGCTAAAGTGCTAAAGTTGTTTCAAACTCATCACCTTTGGGTTGCTAGAAATTTGCATTACACACCCACCCATCATGCTTACATTTTTGTCTTAGGTAACCATCGGTCTTATGTAACCATACTGTATCACTCTAAACTGAGTGTTCCTGATTTACATTTACTACGTTCACATAGATGACTACACCATATGTGAGTGAATCGCAAGACAGCATTATATTGGTTTTTCATGTCAATAGTGCAATCGCCAGTTTGCATATATTTCAACATAATTTACGCCATTGACTATGTCCTTTGTTGTTTCTTTATTGGACCAATTACACGTGTACACTTTGATTATTTCAAGTTGTTTGTATTGTTTGCTCATCTCACCCTGAGCTGGCTTGTTTCTCCTGCGTCTCTGAAAGGAGCGTGCTCAGGTATTAATGATTATATATCCTATGGCAGACGTCCCCAATTACATTCAGCCGTGGGTCGATTTTTGATTGACGGGAATTTTATTAATGTCCCAAGCGAACCCGGTAAGCGTTGATTGCCTTTGTTAATGAACCGGGCCGCCTCCCATCATTGAGCCGCAAATTTGTCTGACGGCGAATTGTGCAAACCATGCTTACATCACTGGGCCCGTAATCATTCAATCAAGGTTTATTGGTATGGTAATATTTACCTAATTTGCCACAAGGTTTTTAACCACAATCTGGATTTAAATCCTAAAAGAGGGTTGATAACCTGACAGAGGCGCAGAGTGAAGATTTGGTTCAATGAACGGCGATAATTACTGAAAGAAGATGGCGGAAACTGGGGTTTTGTTTGACACTGCTAGTGAGTCGAGTGAAGCTAATAGTACAGAAAGTGAGAATGAGTGAGTTACCGTGGCGAAGAAAAAGGGGAAACAAGAAAAGTAAAGCTATGTTGGAAAATAGGACACCACTAGACTTGGTTTTGGTCCTAGTCAGGGTTTTGGATGAATGCTACTTTGGAAGTCCGTTCAATGTCTCCAGGAAAATGTGGAATGTGTTGGAAGAAAGTGTGGAGTCGGTGAGTCACACGAAGTGGTTTTATTTTTGTTTATGTCTGCGGAACAGAAGAAGCGTGTGTTAAGCAGTGACGACCCGTCATTCAGGGCAGGTGGGGCTCTGAGACCCACATTTTTAGCAACAAAAATATATAAATAGTTTTTTGGGGGGGAGGGGGTGGCTTGCCTGTTTTGCATGTTATTTTGGCATTAAGCCATGTCACATGTCAGTTTGAAACAATGTAAAAATTTATTTTGAGTTAAATAAAGCTGCATACAAACATGGGCTGTTGTTCAAAATCAAAGTAGACCGTCCTTGGGGGAATCCCCGCTGCTTTGTTTGTCGTTGGTCCAAATGATTAGCCAAGCAAGAGAAGTTTGCAACGTAAGCCCCTCAGCCCTCGTTTTTAATGGGGTTTGCGAGTGTACAACTATGTTCACTTCGGAGCCTGAAAAGCCCCATAATTCAATTTGTAATGATTATACATCTGATAAGTAAAGTCCGCCTACACTTAACCTCAACGTCAATATGGAGTCAACATACAAGTGTAAGTAAAAACAAATGTAAATAAGTTAGAAATTGTGCTACTAATACACAAACGTCTCATAAAAGTAATTATGTTTTTGTTTGGAAATTGTAGAAATAAAACGTTTTCCTCCAGAAGTAGCTAAGCAGGCTAATGTTAGTTAGCTAATTAAGCTATCATAAAGTAGGTGTATATTAATAATTATATAGTTAATAAGTAGACATGCAATCATATAAAGCACCCACAAACTACCGGTGGCTGAAAACACAATCATCATGGGATGAACGGCTGATGAATTTCCGGGCAGAGGTGGTCAATTTAAAAATCATTCCTTCCTCTCTTGCCCCTTGCACTGCAAGTGTATACTTGTCAGACGTCATGATGCGTCATCAGAACTGTCCACTTAATTTGAGGGCTGGGGGATAGGGTGTGTCTTTTAAGTGTTTGGAATGCAGACATGGTCTCTTTTTTTGTTGTTGGAGTAATCCAACTCCAAAATGCAGGTGTTTCTGCAATGACAGTGAAAATAACAGTAGCGAGGCTATATACCGGTGGTACCGGTAGGTTAGTCGGGCTAATTGAGGTAATATGTACATGTAGGTATAATTAAAGTGACTATGCATATATGATGAACAGAGAGTAGCAGCACTGTAAAAGAGTGGTTGGTGGGTGATGGGACACAATGCAAATAGTCCGGGTAGCCAATGTGTGGGGGCACTGTTTAGTCTGTACAGTAGCTTTGATTGGACTGATCATGTCAACATCTTACTTTCACAATCTTAGCTACTGTAGAAGTCATCATGAATAAAGTCTACTGGCAAATCATTTTTAATCCTTGTCATATGAAGAGAAATAATGAAGAGAAAATATAGATAAAACGTATCGGTGCTCATCGGCCATTGGACATAAACATTACACAACAATTTGGAGATCGCAAATTCATCAATGAGTGGTTTCTAAGGAATTGGTGACAGTGGCTAACTGCAAGCATTGTAGCTAGGAAGTCGGGAATAAACAGCTCAAACTGGGAAAATACATTTTGAATGGTCATTCAGCTCGGGATTGTAAATCTGTCATCTTTCTCTTTGATGACAAAATTTGTCCACAAAGGACCGCCGCGCCACTTTCCTGTTCAAGCACATCACAACATGAGTCCAAAAATGTCTTATATTGCTTCATAAATTATGTACTGTAGGATGCCAGAGATATCTATCCTGTAGCTAAGAAAGTAATACTAAGTGTATGTTGTGTAGTAAGCTGTTAGTAGCCCATGTGCCTCACCCTAGTCATTTGGTCTATTTTCACCAACGCGGTATTGTAAACGCATTGTTCCTGGCCTGTGTGTGCTTGTTTACTAACTTGTTTTGTACAGCTTTGATAGTGCTACTGATAGTAGTGGTGACGCTTGTCTTGCATGTGCAAATTCAGCACACACAACATTCTATAATAGAATTGTGTTATTTGACGTGTCAATTTAAAAGCTTATTTAACTCGTCAAATAGTGTTACATGGCGTGTATCTTTTTTGACACACACAGACCCAAACGGCGTTCAATCCACCTCACCCTAATAATTTGGTCAATTTTCACCTCTTAATTTCACCTATTGTTTGTTTTAGCAAGTCAGCCATATCAGCTATGTTTTTTTAAAGGGAGTAAATGAGGCTGAATGAACTGTTTCGCTGCCAGACAAGGCTCCATGGATAGCCAGGTGTAACAGTGGTAATGTGTTTGGACTGCTGTTGGAACAGCTTTATGTAGGCCCTAACAGTTTGTGGGCACCGTTTGTCACCGTTATAGTGCAATTCATGTATTGTTTAGTGTTGTGTTGTGTAGTGGTGTTGCTGGCATGCATCCCACTTTTTTTTTTTTTTTTTTAAATGTGTTTATTTTATTTTTTGCCCCACCAAGATGTACATGCTAAAATCGTCGCTGGTGTTAAGACTCAAAAAGATATAATTGGAATGTTTCCTGCATGGATTTTCGTAAAGGGGGTTATTTCTTGGGTGGCGCCAGAAATAAAGGCAGAAGATATAACTGAAGACCTCGATGGAGTTGTTGGTGCACGTCGATTGACCTGTATGGTGGACGGAGAAAATAAGTATTCTTCATCCATGCTACTGTTCTTTGATTAAGAGTCTATCCCTTCTTATATAAAGTTAGGATTCATGAGATACCCTGTAAGAGCTTTTGTGCACAAGCCTCTTCAGTGTCATGAATGTAAAAGATCTGCCAAGTGTGTGCAGAAGGGAAGAATATCGTATACCAGATGAAGGGAAATGCTGCAAATGTGGTGGTGAACATGCGCCTGAATTCTTGGAGAATGAGGTGGCAAGGGTAAGGAGTGTCCAGTCTCCTATCTGGAGGCGTTGAGAAAATTGGAAGGAACGAGTGGCGGGGAATAAGCAATGGTAGTAGAGCCACCAAGACCAGTGGAGGTTTCTCATCAACCCGAGGGATAGTGAAATGCTACATGTTAAAAAGGTGGACATAGTATTATTTATTGCAATGATCTTAAACTGTACAGCACAAGCGAAGAAGAAGTTGTTAAAGGAATTTTAATTCCTATGTTTATCAACCAATTCAATTAAAACACTCTGCCCATACATAAGAATTTGTAAGATACTTATCAGCATTAAATGGACAGGAACCAGTCTCAAAATCAATCAATCAATAGCGTTTATTCTCGAGAGTACTGATCATAATACATTTTACATCAGGTTATATAATAAAGATGATGTCATAGGTTTTAATGTCCATCCTCCTCTCGGATACAATGGCAGTATAGTTAGAGTTCTCATTACTGTCTGCCACCTGTTAAACTATCTGCAACCAACCCAAGGTCTTTTCCCTCCCTGGGTAGAGACATCATTCTAGCCTGTCTGAAGATAAACCCAATCTTTCTAACAAGAAACACATAACATTCAACATTATGATTATAATAAGATTCATTCTTACAGTAATATAGTAGTATTCTGTTTAGTTATAATTCTAAGTCAAATGTATACATATTTTAGTCATTAAACACAAAAATCCCGTAACAGAAGTCTAAGAAAATTGTGAATGCCGCTGAACGTTTTTTAGGTCTTTGTGATTTCAAAGCCGAGGCAGTGCAAGAAATCCTGTCTGTGAATGTGGCCCAATCACAGGCCCCAGAGCTTGTGTAGGGATGTATTTTGGAGTGGACTGTGCTTGAAGAAGTATGAGTTTATTATTATTTTTTAACAGTTTTATTTGACGTGTTTTATTTTGTATGGTGTCATTTTCCCCCTTTCCCTGAATGTTTTTTTATTAGTTTCGTATTCAATACCCTGTCCTGCTGGTGGCGGTAATGCACCATTAACATTGAATGCCAACTGCCGTTAAACCCCATCGAAGAAGAACCCTAAGAGAGGAGGCAGACGCGACAGTGGCAAGGAACAACTCCCAAGGTAGGAAGAAACAACTCTGTTCCTAAACTATGGGGTTTCCATGGCAAAAGACTACAGTACCATCAAAAGTAACCCATCAACGGTAACACAGCTATAAGATAAGGTGTAGGTGTCACAGTGTGTTACCTAAGTGAGTAAAAAATAAGTGTAGGTAGGTTCATTAGTCAGGGGTGATCAAAACAATCTTGAAGCATGGATTCTGAATGGTCAGACCAGCTTTGAATAGTCCTTAGCACAGGTGCTTCCTGTTTGAGTTTCTGCCTATAGGAAGGGAGGAGTGAAATGGAGTCGTGATCAGATTTGCCGAAGGGAGGGCCTTGTAGGCATCCCGGAAGTTGGAGTAGCAGTGGTCGAGTGTAGCAATGTGTTGATAGAACTTCGGTAACGTTTTTCTAAAATTTGCTTTGTTAAAATCCCCAGCTACAATAAATGTTGCCTCAGGATATGTGGTTTCCAGTTTGCATAAAGTCCAGTGAAGTTCGTTGAGGGCCGTCGTGGTATCGGCTTGAGGGGGATATGTTCTGGGTAGCCTCCGAGAACAACATAGACAAATAAACTCAGTCACCATTTCAGTGTATCAGGATGTGTATAGAAGATGTTGTACCCACTGTGACTTAAAACCTACCCTAACCAGAAACCGTGGATAGATGGCAGCATTCGCTCATAACTGATATCACTAACCAATGCATTTAACCATGGCAAGGTGTCTGGGAATATGGCCGAATACAAACAGTGTAGCTATTCCCTCCGTAAGGCAATCAAACAGGCAAAACGTCAGTATAGAGACAAAGTGCAATCGCAATTCAATAGCTCAGACACGAGACCTATGTGGCAGGGAAAAAAAGACAATCATGGACTACAAAGGGAAAACCAGCCACTTTGCAGACGCCGACGTCTTGCTTCCGGACAAGCTAAACACCTTCTTCGCCCGCTTTGAGGATAACACAGTGCCACCGCCACACCCTGCTACCAAGGACTGTGGGCTCTCCTTCTCTGTGGCCATCGTGAGTAAGACATTTAAGTGTGTTAACCCTCACAAGGCTGCCGGCCCAGACGGTATCCCTCCCCACGTCCTCAGAGCATGTGCAGACCAGCTGGCTGGAGTGTTTACGGACATATTCAATCTCTCCCTATTCCAGTCTGTTGTCCCCACATGCTTCAAGGTGTCCACAATTGTTCCTGTACCCAAGAAAGCAAAGGTAACTGAACTAAATGACTATCGCCCCATAGCACTAACTTTTGTCATCATGAAGTGCTTTGAGAGGCTAGTCAAGGATCATATCACCTCTACCTTACCTAACACCCTAGACCCACTTCAATGTGCTTACCAGCCCAATAGATCCACAGACGATGCAATCGCCATTGCACTGCACACTGCCCTATCCCATCTGGACAAGAGGAATACCTATGTAGAATGCTGTTCATTGACTATAGCTCAGCATTCAACACCATAGTACACTCCAAGCTCATCATGAAGCTTGAGGCCGTGGGTCTGATCCCCGCCCTGTGCAACTGGGTCCTGGACTTCCTGACGGGCCACCCCCAGGTGGTGAAGGTAGGAAACAACACCTCCATTTCGCTGATCCTCAACACTGGGGCCCCACAAGGGTGCGTGCTCAGTCCCCTCCTGTACTCCCTGTTCACCTATGACTGCGTGGCCATGCAGGCCTCCAACTCAATCATCAAGTTTGCAGACGACACAACGGTAGTAGGCCTGATTACCAACAATGACGAGACGGCCTACAGGGAGGAGGTGAGGGCCCTGGGAGTGTGGTGCCAGGGAAATAACCTCTCACCCAACGTCAACGAAACAAAGGAGCTGATCGTGGACTTCAGGAAACAGCAGAGGGAGCACCCCCTTATCCACATTGACGGGATCGCAGTGGAGAAGGTGGAAAGCCTGAAGTTCCTCGGCGTACACATCACTGATAAACTGAAATGGACCACCCACACACACAGTGTGGTGAAGAATGCCCAACAGCGCCTCTTCAACCTCAGGAGGCTGAAAAAATTTTGCTTGCCACCCAAAACCCTCAAACTTTTACAGATGCACAATTGAGAGCATCCTGTCGGGCTGTATCACCGCCTGGTACGGAAACTGCACCGCCCACAACCGCAGGGCTCTCCAGAGGGTGGTGCGGTCTGTCCAACGCATCACCGGGGACAAACTACCTGCCCACCAGGCCACCTACAGCGATGTCACAGGAAGGCCAAAAAGATCATCAAGGACAACAACCACCCAAGCCACTGCCTGTTCACCCCGCTATCATCCAGAAGGCGAGGTCAATACAGGTGCATCAAAGCTGGGACCATGAGACAGAAGCTGTTTTTCAATCTCAAGGCCATCAGATTGTTAAATAGCCATTATTAGCACATTAAAGGCTGCTGCCCTATATACATAGACTTGAAATCACTGCCGCTTTAAAAATTGGAATACAAGTCACTTTAATGTTTAAATATTTGACTCATCGGCAGGTAGCCTAGTGGTTAGAGCGTTGGGCTAGTAACCGGAAGGTTGCTGGATCGAATCCCTGAGCTGACAAGGAAAAAAGCTGTCATTCTGCCCCTGAGCAAGGCAGTTAACCCACTGTTCCCCGGGCGCCGAAGACGTGGATTTTGATTAAGGCAGCTTCCTGCACCTCTCTAATTCAGAGGGGTTGGGATAAATGCGGAAGATACCTATCAGTTGAATACATTCAGTTGGACAACTGACTAGGTATCCCCCTTTCCCCTCATAAGTGTATATACTGTATTCTATCCTATTCTACTGTATCTTAGTCTATGCTGCTCTGACATTGCTCATTCAAATATTTACATATTCTTAATTCCATTCCTTTATTTTAGATTGTGTTGTTAGATATATTACTGCGGTGTTGGAGCTAGAAACACAAGCATTTCGCTACACCCGCATCTGGTAAACACGTGTATGTGATAAATAAAATCTGATTTGACCAATAAAATTTGATTGAGGTAATTTTACAAGTCAATGAGTGTTGGCCCAATGACTGGAAGTGTTCAGGAACAATTAGCATGCTTGCTGTTCCTGTTCATCCAACTCTGGGGAAGTAAATCAGTTGTTTCATTGCCAAAATCTCGAACTATCCTTTTAGTATGGGCGAAGTTAGTCATTGGGGCTAATTACAGGTTTTTTGTTTTTTTGGTGGTTTCTCTGTAAAATTCGTAGGTTGGCCATTTTTAATGGTCATTTTCCGGATGGAAAAACAGTTTGTCAACTTAAACGACCAAAACCAGATAGAAAAAATATTGAACTTAATATATTTTGAATAATACCATCTTTGAGAAGGAACAGTCCAATAAAAGCTACACGGTCAGGGAGAATCAGAAATTCAAAAATCAGGCATTCAGGGCACATGCTTCTTGATTGTGTTATGTTTGAGCAGAGGAACACAGCATTAGATATGGCAAAATGCATAGAATTGCAGGATATTATCTTTAAAACTGCAACATTTTCTCTCTGCTCAATGAGAAAATGTGTAGAATTGCAGAAAATTTGCTTCACAAAAGCAACATTTTCTACTGTACCTTTACCCTTCTAGCTGTATGGCTGTTCAAGTTTACACTTCCTCTTCCAATGAACTGTGGGGAGGTCAAAATATATAGTTTTATGGGGATCCCTGGGTTGCCGGTTTGCCTGGGTGGGGGTCTGAAAAGTCTGAACCCCTATATTAGATGGTATAGGCTACTTTCAGTCATTCATTTCTAAGCAATACAGTAGGCTACACACAGCCTTGTTGAGCTCATTACCTTACATTTATATGAGTACATGATGACTGATAATATTCTGGAAACTCTCAATCAAGACATGTGGAAGTCATAATAGTCTAATCTTCTCCTTTCCCCCCTCTGATAACCAGGTGGCGAATCGCATCTCTGCATGTCTGGCAGACATATCAGTGTGGATGACGGATCACCACCTCAAGCTGAACCTCGGCAAGACGGAGCTGCTCTTCCTCCCGGGGAAGGACTGCCCGTTCCATGATCTCACCATCACGGTTGACAACTCCATTGTGTCCTCCTCCCAGAGTGCTAAGAACCTTGGCGTGATCCTGGACAACACCCTGTCGTTCTCAACCAACATCAAGGCGGTGACCCGTTCCTGTAGGTTCATGCTCTACAACATTCGCAGAGTACGACCCTGCCTCACACAGGAAGCGGCGCAGGTCCTAATCCAGGCACTTGTCATCTCCCGTCTGGATTACTGCAACTCGCTGTTGGCTGGGCTCCCTGCCTGTGCCATTAAACCCCTACAACTCATCCAGAACGCCGCAGCCCGTCTGGTGTTCAACCTTCCCAAGTTCTCTCACGTCACCCGCTCCTCCGCTCTCTCCACTGGCTTCCAGTTGAAGCTCGCATCCGCTACAAGACCATGGTGCTTGCCTACGGAGCTGTGAGGGGAACGGCACCTCCGTACCTTCAGGCTCTGATCAGGCCCTACACCCAAACAAGGGCACTGCGTTCATCCACCTCTGGCCTGCTCGCCTCCCTACCTCTGAGGAAGTACAGTTCCCGCTCAGCCCAGTCAAAACTGTTCGCTGCTCTGGCACCCCAATGGTGGAACAAACTCCCTCACGACGCCAGGTCAGCGGAGTCAATCACCACCTTCCGGAGACACCTGAAACCCCACCTCTTCAAGGAATACCTAGGATAGGATAAAGTAATCCTTCTAACCCCCCCCCCCCCCCTTAAAGAGTTAGATGCACTATTGTAAAGTGGTTGTTCCACTGGATATCATAAGGTGAATGCACCAATTTGTAAGTCGCTCTGGATAAGAGCGTCTGCTAAATGACTTAAATGTAAAATGTAAATATCTATGTGCCAGGGGGCTCGAGTCACTGTTATACCTGCTGTAATTCTCCTTATCTGGTGTCCTGTGTGAATTTAAGTATCCTCCCTCTAATTCTCTCTCTCTCCCTCTCCTGTCGGAGGACCTGAGCCCTAGGATAATGCCTCAGGACTACCTGGCCTGATGACTCCTGGCTGTCCCCAGTCCACCTGGTTGTGCTGCTGCTCCAGTTTCAACGGTTCTGCTTGCTGCATAGCATTTTGTGTCATCTGCTAATGTAAAAAGGGCTTTATAAATAAATGTGATTGATAAATGTTTCAGGATTATTTAATCACCATTTACTATCAATGAATATTTGATTAACCTATTACTATAAATAGTTAATGATGCGATATTGAATTTGGGGTCAGATTTTGTGACTTAGTAAGTAGTCCTACTCTTGAACTCACCAAAATAAATCCTCTGTTTGGCTTCAACCTCATGATCAACTCTAAACTTAGATGATCTACTTACCTGGGTGAGTTTTAATTGGAGTAATGTACGTGTGTGTGGAAGCTACATTGAAAAGTCCGGAAATGTTATTAACTTTTTGTATTACCACTCACATTAATGGAGAATGAGATTAATTAATGGAGAATTAATGGAGAATGAGATAATTCCCTTCTCCTGAGCAATGTAGCTTTCATTGGTTGCAATTTATGATCCCTTTTTCCTAATCAATGATTTTAATTTGCTGTTAAAATCACCTCTAGTAAGGAAATTTACTGGAAGACCCTGATCAGACACAAGACAATGACACAGTGGACGGGAAATCTATTAAGACTTCATTTATAATACAATTTGAAAATGGATCAATAACATTTTGGCTGAATAAGTTACATAATATATCAATTAATGAATGATTCAAATGAAAAACAGATTGTATTTTTGCCTTTGGGTCATCCCTAAACTTTCTGGTTACAGAGCTAGAATTACTTTAGTTTATTTAGTAAATATTTTCTTAACTCTATTTCTTGAACTGCATTGTTGGTTAAGGGCTTGTAAGCATTTCACTGTAAGGTCTACACCTGTTGTATTTCTTCGCATGAAGGTTTAGACAGTGATGTCATCAATCTGATGATTATCCAGGAAGTATATCGGCATTGGAAGACATATTGAACTCCCAATGAATGGAGTTGACTGAAACAATGGCAACAGTTGGCTCTGATACTTCCTGATCTCGTTTATGACATCTGTCTAATCCCCCATTCGGGTATCAGAAAGCCTAAAGGGGGACAGAAATAACTTCACAACACAGACAGACCAACATGAAGGGGGAGGGATCAGACATTTACAGCATAGCGGAGTCTCCTGTTGCTTTCCCTGGAATAAACTAGCGTAGACAGTTCTCCCAACCAACCTCTCCACAGATTCTGAAAGTGGTAGATTCCTCACATAAGTCGGGTGATATCAGAACAGATTTAGGGGAAGATCTTTAACTGATTCAGATGAAAACCAGCTTTCACAGTAATTGTCCTCTGTTACAAAATGTTGATTTATCACCTCTAATGTTCTTGGTGTACCATGAGTTGACGGTGATGCATGAAGTGATGTTTGCCTGTTTACGTTGAATAATAATTTACCCTCCAACATCCCTGTGTTTTGGTTTCATGGAGGGAAACCTTTCTCTTCAAGCAGACTGCTCTGTCTCATGACGGTCTGTGAATGGAACAGTAACCGTTTGCTCTGTCCTCCTAGGTGTCTGGGAGTCAGTTTGAACATTTCTTTATGTTTTGGGCTGATTTTGGCAACATTCAGTTCTGATCTAAAGTGTGAAGTTTATGAAAGGATATTTTATTTTTGTCCACTAAATATGAGCACTCCACTGCTTTTGCCCTTGAAGTCATATGTCTGTATGTGTGGACTGCCAGGTCCCGCTAAATTCTTAAAGGGAAAGAGTTGAACATTTTCTTCCTCTTCTGTTCATGCTCCTGGGTTTGTAGTGACAGCTGCTACAATAACTCGTGTACAGTGCCTTCAGAAAGCATTCATACGCCTTGACTTATTCCACTGTGTTACAGCCTG